>NC_053389.1:465590039-465890039 GCF_905171765.1 Bufo bufo | reverse complement strand
GCTGCTTCTGTGCCCCAGTCAGTGACACAGATCAGTTCTGTGCCTCATCAACAGCCTGTCGTCTGTCATCTGTAGTCAGTTCTGTGCCTCATCCCCTGCTTCGTACATAATTAACCCCTTCAGTACCGATTTGCTACTCTTCTGTGCCTGATTTGCCCCAGTCAGTGAGATTAGTCCTGTCCACTCCTGTCATCATCACCTCATCCAGACACCTGTCACTACTGTACGTCCGTTAAGAAAACTGTCTGCCCGTCAAGACACCTGTCACTCCAGCCTGTCCGTTCATCAAGACAGCTGTCAGTCCAGCCTGTTCATCCGTCAAGACACCTGTCACTCCAGTCTGTCTATCCATCAAGACACCTGTCACTCCAGTTTGTCCGTTCAATAAAGACAACTGTCACTCCAGCCTGTCCGTCCATCAAGACACCTGTCAGTCCAGCCTATTCGTCCGACAAGACACCTGTCACTCCAGCTTGTCCGTCCATCAAGACACCTGTGACTCCAGTCTGTCCCTCAATCAAGATACCTGTGACTCCAGTTTGTCCATTCAATAAAGACACCTGTCACTCCAGTCTGTCCTTCCATCAAGACACCTGTCACTAAAGTTTGTCCGTTCAATAAAGACACCTGTCCCTCCAGCCTGTTCGTCCATCAAGACACCTGTCACTCCAGTCTGTCCATCCATCAAAACACCTGTCACTAAAGTTTGTCCGTCCATCAAGACACCTGTCAGTCCAGTCTGTCCATTCAATAAAGACACCTGTCACTCCAGCCTGTCCGCCCATCAAGACACCTGTCAGTCGAGTTTGTCTGTCCATCAAGACACCTGTGACTCCAGTTTGTCTGTTCTATAAAGACACCTGTCACACTAGCCTGTCTGTCCATCAAGACACCTGTGACTCCAGTCTGTCCGTCAATCAAGACACCTGTCACTAAAGTTTGTCTGGTAAATAAAGACACCTGTCACTCCAGCCTGTCTGCCCATCAAGACACCTGTCAGTCCAGTCTGTCCGTTCAATAAAGACACCTATTACTCCAGCCTGTCCGCCCATCAAGACACCTGTCAGTGCAGTCTGTCCGTCCATCAAGACACCTGTGACTCCAGTTTGTCCGTTCAATAAAGACACCTGTCACACTAGCCTGTCTGTCCGTCAATTCACCTGTCACACACTCCCAAGTTACATAAAAAAATAAAAAAAATAACCGTCAATAGGTGTGCCATCCTCCTGTGTGTATATACTCGTGTCCTGTGCTTGAGTGGCACCATTCTGTAAAATATAAGTCTCTTATGCCCCATGTAAATTTGTGCCACCTAATACTGTAAAATAATACATTAATTAACCCCTTTTCTGCCCCAGTAAGGATATTGGCACTACTCTGTGCCCCATACTAGACCCCTGGCTCATCGCCAGCCATCTGTGCTACCTGTGACACCTGTCAATAATTTTCAAGTGACTCGGGGAGTTTTTATCCTATCCTAAAGGATATACAGTATTTTAGTCTGCTGTTCTATTTAAAAAAAAAAATATATATATATATATATAAAAAAAGACAAAAAAAATCTACATTAGTTTACAGTTTAAAATGACTAAACAGCTTTTCACTGCCGAAGAGGCATATGCCGTACTTTTTGAGGACACTGACTCCAACAGTGGAGATGAAGTGACATTTTTAGTTTCATCTTCCTCAGATGATCCATCTAATGATGAACCCCCTCGTAGGCGTCCTAGGGGTAGTACGCAGTCGCAGCACTGTACAAGTGACTCTTCATGGATCCCCGCAGATAACTATGTGCCCCAGGTGCCTGAATTTACAGCCACTCCAGGCATCAATGTAGATACAACAGGTTTCAGTGAAATTATTTTTTTCTAATTATTCTTCACTGATGACCTAATTAACTTGATGGTGGAACAAATAAATATATATGCAGAGCAATTTTTTGCCTCCCATCCAGAGAGTTATCTCTCAAGGCCCCGCAAATGGACCCCTACTAACACGACTGAAATGCTAAGGTTTTGGGGACTTCTCCTAAGCATGGGCATTATAAAAAAAACAACAATACGTTCGTATTGGAACAAAGATATTTTATATCACACCCCTCTTCACTGTCTTGCCATGCCCCGGGCCCGTTTCGAAGCTCTTCTAAGATTCCTACACTTCAGCAATAATAATGAATGCCCACCCCAAAGAGACCCCAGTTATGACATACTCTTTAAAATTAGGCCAGTGGTTAACCACTACCATTCCAAATTTGGTCAAATATATACCCCCCAAAAATGTCTCTCAGTGGATGAATCATTGGTCCACTTCAAAGGCCGAGGCATTTCCGCCAGTACCTGCCCAATAAAAGGGCTAGGTATGGTGTGAAGTTGTATAAGGCCTGTGAAAGTGTATCCGGGTATATACTGCGCTTTCGTATTTACGAGGGAAAAGATTCCAAAATTGAGCCACCCGATTGTCCCCCGGTTCTAGGTATAAGTGGGAAGATAGTATGGGATTTAGTCCACCCCCTGCTGGACCACGGATACCATCAGTATTTGGATAACTTTTACAATAGTGTCCCTCTCCTAAAGTGCCTTGCTGCCAGAGGCATAGGCACACGTGGCACAATTAGAAGAAATGAAAAAGGGCTCCCTAAATCCTTTATAGATCCATCATGGGGAAAGCAGGGCTGTTTGCTCAGAAAATTTGATGCTGCTAAAATACAAGGACAAACGGGATGTTCTTGTGTTGACTACCATCCTTGCAGATCAGTCCACCCCAGTTTTAGTCCGAGGAACCACAGAGCAGAACATCAAGCCTGTGTGTATCCAGGATTACAACAAGTTCATGGGTGGAGTGGATCTTTTAGACCAGGTACTACAGCCCTACAGTGCCTTAAGAAAATCTAAGGTGTGGTACAAAAAATTAGCTGTGTACCTAACCCAAGTGTCACTATATAATGCCTTTTTCATCCACAGAACAGCTGGTCATGGGGGGACCTTCTTGGAATTTCAGGAAAAAATAATAAAAAAATAGATTTTTGGCGTTCAGGAAGGAGAGGGCAGTTTTTCATCTAGCAGTGCTTCTGGGGTATCAAGAATAATACGTGGGCAGCATTTCCCTGGAGTACTTCCCCCCACAGAAAAAAAAAGGCGACCCCAAAAATGGTGTCGAGTTTGCTCGGTTAAAGGGATTAGGAAAGACACCACTTACTACTGTCAGACCTGCCCCTCTAAACCGGGCCCCTACATTGGAGAGTGCTTTCAAGTTTATCACACCTCCACTGATATCCATTAAGTCCATTTCACTAATTTCTTAATTAATCCATGGCAAGACATTTTCAGTTGACCATTTTTCCATTTGGCAATCCAATAATAGCTCACCCCCAAAAAAAAAAATATATATTTAAATTCCCATTATACCCCTAGATGAATACATTGAAAGGTGTCATTTTATTAAATGAGGCAATTCTTCAATTTCCTTTTATGTTCTGGAACCCCTAGAGCCTCGTTTTTGCAGTTTTCACTGTTGGGGTGCCTCAGGGTGTCTTCAAATCCGACATGGTGCTTGAAAATTATTCCAGCAAAATCTACCTTCCAAAAGCCACATGGTGTTCCTCCCATTCTGAGCCCCACTGTGTGCTCATACAGCACTTTACAACCACATATGGGGTGTTGTACTCAGAAGAAAATGGGTAACAGATTATGGGGTGCATTTTCTCCTGATACCCCTTGTTAAAATGAAAAATTTGGGCCTAAAGCGAGATATTCTTGTAAAATATGAAATTTTTCATTTTCACTGCCAAGTCTTTCTAAATTCTATGAAACGGCTATTGGGCCAAAGTGCTCAGTGCACCCCTTGAAAAATTCCTTTGGGGGTGTATTTTCCATAATGGTGTCACTTTTGTTTTTTTTTCACTGTTGGGGTGCCTCAGGGTGTCTTCAAATGCGACATGGTGCTTGAAAATTATTCCAGCGAAATCTGCCTTCCAAAAGCCACACGGTGTTCCTCCCATTCTTAGCCCCGCTGTGTGCTCATACAGCACTTTACAACCACATATGGGGTGTTGACGTATTCAGGAGAAAATGTGTAACAGATTATGGGGTGCATTCTCTCCTGATACCCCTTGTTAAAATGACAAATTTGGGCCTAAAGCGAGATATTCTGGTAAAATATGAAATTTTTCATTTTCACTGCCAAGTCTTTCTAAATTCTATAAAACGGCTATAGGGCCAAAGTGCTCAGTGCACCCCTTAAAAAATTCCTTGGGGGGTGTTTTTTCCATAATGGGGTCACTTTGTGGGATTTTTCACTGTTGGGGTGCCTCAGGGTGTCTTCAAATCCGACATGGTGCTTGAAAATTATTCCAGCAAAATCTGCCTTCCAAAAGCCACACGGTGTTCCTCCCATTCTGAGCCCCGCTGTATGCTCATACAGCACTTTACAACCACATATGGGGTGTTGACGTACTCAGGAGAAAATAGGTAACAGATTATGGTGTGCATTTTCTCCTAATACCCCTTGTTAAAATGAAAAATTTGGGCCTAAAGCGAGATATTCTTGTAAAATATGAAATTTTTCATTTTCACTGCAAAGTCTTTCTAAATTCTATGAAACTGCTATTGGGCCAAAGTGCTCAGTGCACCCCTTGAAAAATTACTTGGGGGGTGTATTTTCCATAATGGGGTCACTTTAGTTTTTTTTTCACTGTTGGGGTGCCTCAGGGTGTCTTCAAATGCGACATGGTGCCTGAAAATTATTCCAGCGAAATCTGCCTTCCAAAAAAGCCACATGGTGTTCCTCCCATTCTGAGCCCCGCTGTGTGCTCATACAGCACTTTACAACCACATATGAGGTGTTGACGTATTCAGGAGAAAATGGGTAACAGATTATGGAGTGCATTTTCTCCTGATACCCCTTGTTAAAATGAAAAATTTGGGCCTAAAGTGAGATATTCTTGTAAAATATGACATTTTTCATTTTTACTGCCAAGTCTTTCTAAATTCTATGAAACGGCTATTGGGCCAAAGTGCTTAGTGCACCCCTTGAAAAATTCCTTGGGGGGTGTATTTTCCATAATGGGGTCACTTTTGGGGGTTTTTCACTGTTGGGGTGCCTCAGGGTGTCTTCAAATGCGACATGGTGCTTGAAAATTATTCCAGCGAAATCTGCCTTCCAAAATCCACACAGTGTTCCTCTCATTCTGAGCCCCGCTGTGCCCCCATATAGCACTTTATGACCACATATGGGGTGTTTCTGTAAACTTAAGAATCAGGGTAACAAATATTGAGGTTTATTTTGCTGTTAACCCATGCTGGGTTGCAGGAGAAATGGATCTAAATGGAAAAATCTGCAAAAAATGTGAAATTTTAAAAATTCACCTCCATTTTCCATTAATTCTGGTGGAACACTTAAAGGGTTAACAACGTTTGTAATATTTGTTTTGAATACCTTGAGGGGTGTAGTTTCTAAAATGGGGTAATTTTGGGTGGTTTCTATTATATAAGCCTCACAAAGTGACTTCAGACATGAACTGATCCTTAAAAAGTGGGTTTTTGAAATGTTCTGAAAAATTTTAAAATTTTCTTCTAAACTTCTAAGCCTTCTAACATCCCAAAAAAATTAAATAACATTTACAAAATGATGCAAACATGAAGTAGACATATGGTAAATGTAAAGTAATAACTATTTTGTAAGTTACCACTGTCTGTCAGAGAACCAGGAAATAAAAATTCTGAAAATTGCTAATTTTTCCAAATTTTCGGTAAATATTGGAATTTTTTAGAAATAAAGGTGAAACATATTGACTCAAATTTACCACTAACATGAAGTACAATATGTCACGAGAAAACAATCTCAGAATCGCTTATATAAGTAAAAGCGTTCCAGAGTTATTACCACATAAAGTGAAACATGTGGCTTGGTCCTTATGGTGAAAACTAGCTTGGTCTTGAAGGGGTTAATACACTGCTAGCTTGCCTATGAGGCCCAGCCTGGGAGCTGGGCTTCATAGGGCTCCATAGCTGCCAGGCCCCAAGGTCTTTTAAAGGCTTGGGGCTGGCATGGCAGCCATCGGGTCCCCGCTGCCACAGCGCAGTGACCCGATGGGTAAGTAGAGGGAACGTAAACCTCCGATATGCCGCGATCAGAGCTGACCGCGGCATATTAGGGGTTAATCCGTCCGCATCGGCTTTATCACTGATGCTGGTGGATGCAGCAGGGATCTGGCTGTCGGTAATAAGGGGAAGGGCGGCAGGACAAGAATTCTTGTCCTGGGACGCAAAGTACCGTCCATTTAGAACGAGCATTCTCATCCTGGGTCCTTAAGGGGTTAATCACAATGGGACATATTTACCAATCGAGTGTTATAGTCATCCCCTATACATGAAACTGATTCTGGTAATCAAGAAGGAAGGGAGGGACTGATAGAGGAAGCAAGAGGAACAAGGGTGCACAGAGTGGCTTGGGCACATCCTTGGTCAACTTAACTGTACCTTTGCATATAGTTCAAAAGTATTTTTCTTCAGAATGAAGCAACAGATTGCTAAGTGAAAGGTATCATTAAATTCAGTTAAGCTAGCTTTAGAAAGCATTGTGTCTGGTTTAACAGTGAATTTCCTGGTGACAGACTTTAAATGGTCAGATAAAATATATTATAGAGGAAAACGGAAAGCTGCTCATCAAATAAATGTAAATGAAAGTAAATGTGCATATCTATCAATGCAATTATGTCATATTTGAATTGAGGTGCAGCAGTCCCATGTTGCAGGTGGCAGTATTTAGATGAAAACCATGCTTACATGTGGTTATACTGTTAATTGACATCATGATGTCATCTGTTATATTTCAGCTATACCCACACAGTTTTGTAGGTAAAGCTCTGGTACTACCCGAAAAATTGTGCAGTGAAGGAACAATCTTTTTAAATATCCCTGTTGGATGTAGCTACCAGGAACGTGGGACCATACCCTATTTATCAAGCTCCCTGTTACTTTTTCTAATACATATGGTGGCACATTCAATAAGACCGGTGTTTTAGACGATAAACTGTTGGTGGATCCGCCAAAGTTATGAAGAGGTGCAGCTTCTGAGTTGTCTTATATTTAGACCATTTTCCACGCCTAAAACAGCCGTAGAAAATGGTGAATGAGACTGGAATTCCGGCCGCACCCTTTGCCCGCCCATGCCACGCCCACAATTTTAGACCTGGCGTAAGCGGGGCGGAGTCGCAGATAGCGGCACAACACAACATTGCGCTAATATCTGCGCCTGAAATACACCTAATTTTGGTGTATTTCAGCATACTTAAAGGAAACCTGTCATGTGGATATTTGATTATAATCTAACTAATTATATACAATCATTAACTACTAAAAAGTACCTTAGATGTATTCACTTACTGGTGTGACAGATGGTTACCTCATAATATACACACAAAGATGCCGCCTGCTAATGAGCTGATTTGAATCCGGCGTGATGTCATTGAGTCCAGCGTATATTTAATTCAGAGCTATAGCCACTCCCCTGCCCACCTGCTGCTGGTTCATATGGAAACAAACTGTCATTCAGCAGCAGGTGGGCGGGGAGAGTCAGGAGCTCATGAATATTCATGACTCATCATTATCAGCTGGAGCTTTTCAATACAAGATGTTGGCAGATTGACTGGGTCAATTAAAGAAAGTGATCCAGCATTGTGCTAAGAGAATCAATCACTTATTTATGTTGCCCTTAGTTAGTACACCATAAAACTGGTGACAGGTTCCCTTTAATGACTCCCATATTTTTTTATTTAGTACGCATGCACACAACCATATTTTTCATCTGTGAGCTATCTGCATTTTTTACAGATAGCACACTCACCTATTCATTTTTATGGTGCCATGCACTCATCCCTATTTTTTTGCCGATCTGTGTGGCCGTTCTGCAAATTATAAAACATGTCCTATTCTTGATGCATATTGCAGACAAGAATAGTCCTTTCTATGGATGGGAGTGAGATAAATTCACATGGAAGCTATACGTATTATTTTATCTGTTGTTTGTGGATCGAAATACAGACACGGCTGTGTACATGAAGCCTTATCTGTAAAAAAAGGTATGTTGATATTTTTTCCGTGCAGAAAAGTGGTAGTGAGCTATGGCACCTATAACTAAGTATAGGTCAGTAGCTGTATTATAAAAGTTCAGCTAACCTGGGGAAGAATAGAGCACATGTAATGACTTGCTGACATAATACTCAGATGTACCAAAATTAGTAATACATACTAATAAATTATGATTTGTCACATAAAAGTTTACATAAAAATGCATTACATATATACACTCACCTAAAGAATTATTAGGAACACCATACTAATACGGTGTTAGACCCCCTTTTGCTTTCGGAACTGCCTTAATTCTACGTGGCATTGATTCCACAAGGTGCTGATAGCATTCTTTAGAAATGTTGGCCCATATTGATAGGATAGCATCTTGCAGTTGATGGAGATCTGAGGGATGCACATCCAGGGCACTAAGCTCCCGTTCCACCACATCCCAAAGATGCTCTATTGGGTTGAGATCTGGTGACTGTGGGGGCCATTTTAGTACAGTGAAGTCATTGTCATGTTCAAGAAGCCAATTTGAAATGATTCGAGCTTTGTGACATGGTGCATTATCCTGCTGGAAGTAGCCATCAGAGGATGGGTACATGGTGGTCATGAAGGGATGGACATGGTCAGAAACAATGCTCAGGTAGCCCGTGGCATTTAAACGATGCCCAATTGGCACTAAGGGGCCTAAAGTCTGCCGAGAAAACATCCCCCACACCATTACACCACCACCACCATCCTGCACAGTGGTAACAAGGCATGATGGATACATGTTCTCATTCTGTTTACGCCAAATTTGGACTCTACCATTTGAATGTCTCAACAGAAATCGAGACTCATCAGACAAGGCAACATTTTTCCAGTCTTCAACAGTCCAATTTTGGTGAGCTAGTGCAAATTGTAGACTCTTTTTCCTATTTGTAGTGGAGATGAGTGGTACCCGGTGGGGTCTTCTGCTGTTGTTGCCCATCCGCCTCAAGGTTGTGCGTGTTGTGGCTTCACAAATGCTTTGCTGCATACCTCGGTTGTAACGAGTGGTTATTTCAGTCAACGTTGCTCTTCTATCAGCTTGAATCAGTCGGCCCATTCTCCTCTGACCTCTAGCATCCACAAGGCATTTTTGCCCACAGGACTGCCGCATACTGGATGTTTTTCCCTTTTCACACCATTCTTTGTAAATAGGGATGAGCGAACCCGAACTGTATAGTACCGAATTTTGGGGTGTCCGTGACACGGACCCGAACCCGAACATTTTCGTAAAAGTCCGGGTTCGGGTTCGGTGTTCGGCGCTTTCTTGGCGCTTTTTGAAAGGCTGCAAAGCAGCCAATCAACAAGCGTCATACTACTTGGCCCAAGAGGCCATCACAGCCATGCCTACTATTGGCAGGGCTGTGATTGGCCAGTGCACCATGTGACCCAGCCTCTATTTAAGCTGGAGTCACGTAGCGCCGCACGTCACTCTGCTATGATCAGTATAGGGAGAGGTTGCAGCTGCGACGTTAGGGCGAGATTAGGCAGATTAACTCCTCCAAAAGACTTCATTCTGTGATCGATCTGCAGCTGTGGATCATTGAAGTGCTATTATTGACTTGCTCACTTTTTTGAGGCTGCCCAGAGCGTTTTTAGATCGTTTTTTTCTGGGGTGATCGGCGGCCATTTTGTAAATTGTGGTGCGCCAGCACGAGCTATCACCAAGTGTATTTAACCATCGATAGTGTGGTTATTTTGTGCTATATCCTACATCAGCTGCAGGCTGAGCCTGTGTCACCGAAGTGCATTTAACCATCAACAGTCTGGTTATTTTTTGGCCATATACTACATCAGCTGCAGGCTGAGCCTGTGTCACCCAAGTGCATTTAACCATCAACAGTCTGATTATTTTTTGGCCATATACTACATCAGCTGCAGGCTGAGATTGTGTCACCCAAGTGTATTTAACCATCGATAGTGTGGTTATTTTGTGCTATATCCTACATCAGCTGCAGGCTGAGCCAGTGTCACCCAAGTGCATTTAACCATCAACAGTCTGATTATTTTTTGGCCATATACTACATCTAGTGCAGGCTGAGCCTGTGTCACCCAAGTGCATTTAACCATCAACAGTCTGATTATTTTTTGGCCATATACTACATCTGGTGCAGGCTGAGCCTGTGTCACCCAAGTGCATTTAACCATCAACAGTGTGGTTATTTTTTGGCCATATATTACATCAGGGGCAAGTTGAGCCTGTCACCCAGCGCCTAAAAAATAGACCTGACATTTCTATTCAACCAAATCTGCACAGTTTTAGCTGGTCAAGTTATTTGTAGTAACCGTAAAAGCAGACTTTTTGTTCTGGGTTGAAAAAGCATTCCCAAATTTGCCATTCTGAAAATAACTAGTTTGTGGTATTTGAGGCCTACTTGAAATCTATCCCAAAAAGAAAATCTTACATTGAAGGTATTGATAGTGTCATTCAGAAAAACCTAAGACACACGCTAGCGTGCTGATAGAAGTGTCATTCTGTGATTAAACCTATAACTGTCACACAGCGCAAAAAAAAACAGGTCTCACATCTCTATTCAACCAAATCTGCACAGTTTTAGCTGGTCAAGTTATTTGTAGTGACCGTAAAAGCAGACTTTTTGTTCTGGGTTGAAAAAGCATTCCCAAATTTGCCATTCTGAAAATAACTAGTTTGTGGTATTTGAGGCCTACTTGAAATCTATCCCAAAAAGAAAATCTTACATTGAAGGTATTGATAGTGTCATTCAGAAAAACCTAAGACACACGCTAGCGTGCTGATAGAAGTGTCATTCTGTGATTAAACCTATAACTGTCACACAGCGCAAAAAAAAACAGGTCTCACATCTCTATTCAACCAAATCTGCACAGTTTTAGCTGGTCAAGTTATTTGTAGTGACAGTAAAAGCAGACTTTTTGTTCTGGGTTGAAAAAGCATTCCCAAATTTGCCATTCTGAAAATAACTAGTTTGTGGTATTTGAGGCCTACTTGAAATCTGTCCCAAAAAGAAAATCTTACATTGAAGGTATTGATAGTGTCATTCAGAAAAACCTAAGACACACGCTAGCGTGCTGATAGAAGTGTCATTCTGTGATTAAACCTATAACTGTCACACAGCGCAAAAAAAAACAGGTCTCACATCTCTATTCAACCAAATCTGCACAGTTTTAGCTGGTCAAGTTATTTGTAGTGACAGTAAAAGCAGACTTTTTGTTCTGGGTTGAAAAAGCATTCCCAAATTTGCCATTCTGAAAATAACTAGTTTGTGGTATTTGAGGCCTACTTGAAATCTATCCCAAAAAGAAAATCTTACATTTAAGGTATTGATAGTGTCATTCAGAAAAACCTAAGACACACGCTAGCGTGCTGATAGAAGTGTCATTCTGTGATTAAACCTATAACTGTCACACAGCGCAAAAAAAAACAGGTCTCACATCTCTATTCAACCAAATCTGCACAGTTTTAGCTGGTCAAGTTATTTGTAGTGACCGTAAAAGCAGACTTTTTGTTCTGGGTTGAAAAAGCATTCCCAAATTTGCCATTCTCAAAATAACTAGTTTGTGGTATTTGAGGCCTACTTGAAATCTATCCCAAAAAGAAAATCTTACATTAAAGGTATTGATAGTGTCATTCAGAAAAACCTATGACACACGCTAGCGTGCTGATAGAAGTGTCATTCTGTGATTAAACCTATAACTGTCACACAGCGCAAAAAAAAAACAGGTCTCACATCTCTATTCAACCAAATCTGCACAGTTTTAGCTGGTCAAGTTATTTGTAGTGACCGTAAAAGTAGACTTTTTGTTCTGGGTTGAAAAGCATTCCCAAATTTGCCATTCTGAAAATAACTAGTTTGTGGTATTTGAGGCCTACTTGAAATCTATCCCAAAAAGAAAATCTTACATTGAAGGTATTGATAGTGTCATTCAGAAAAACCTAAGACACACGCTAGCGTGCTGATAGAAGTGTCATTCTGTGATTAAACCTATAACTGTCACACAGCGCAAAAAAAAACAGGTCTCACATCTCTATTCAACCAAATCTGCACAGTTTTAGCTGGTCAAGTTATTTGTAGTGACCGTAAAAGCAGACTTTTTGTTCTGGGTTGAAAAAGCATTCCCAAATTTGCCATTCTCAAAATAACTAGTTTGTGGTATTTGAGGCCTACTTGAAATCTATCCCAAAAAGAAAATCTTACATTGAAGGTATTGATAGTGTCATTCAGAAAAACCTAAGACACACGCTAGCGTGCTGATAGAAGTGTCATTCTGTGATTAAACCTATAACTGTCACACAGCGCAAAAAAAAACAGGTCTCACATCTCTATTCAACCAAATCTGCACAGTTTTAGCTGGTCAAGTTATTTGTAGTGACCGTAAAAGCAGACTTTTTGTTCTGGGTTGAAAAAGCATTCCCAAATTTGCCATTCTGAAAATAACTAGTTTGTGGTAT
Source organism: Bufo bufo (assembly GCF_905171765.1). NCBI lineage: Eukaryota > Metazoa > Chordata > Amphibia > Anura > Bufonidae > Bufo > Bufo bufo. The sequence continues at coordinate 465,877,511 of NC_053389.1, read as the reverse complement.
TTGAGGCCTACTTGAAATCTATCCCAAAAAGAAAATCTTACATTGAAGGTATTGATAGTGTCATTCAGAAAAACCTAAGACACACGCTAGCGTGCTGATAGAAGTGTCATTCTGTGATTAAACCTATAACTGTCACACAGCGCAAAAAAAAACAGGTCTCACATCTCTATTCAACCAAATCTGCACAGTTTTAGCTGGTCAAGTTATTTGTAGTGACCGTAAAAGTAGACTTTTTGTTCTGGGTTGAAAAAGCATTCCCAAATTTGCCATTCTGAAAATAACTAGTTTGTGGTATTTGAGGCCTACTTGAAATCTATCCCAAAAAGAAAATCTTACATTGAAGGTATTGATAGTGTCATTCAGAAAAACCTAAGACACACACTAGCGTGCTAATAGAAGTGTCATTCTGTGATTAAACCTATAACTGTCACACAGCGCAAAAAAAAACAGGTCTCACATCTCTATTCAACCAAATCTGCACAGTTTTAGCTGGTCAAGTTATTTGTAGTGACCGTAAAAGCAGACTTTTTGTTCTGGGTTGAAAAAGCATTCCCAAATTTGCCATTCTCAAAATTGTGGTGAACGGGAATAATGAGGAAAACATCTAATAAGGGACGCGGACGTGGACATGGTCGTGGTGGTGTTAGTGGACCCTCTGGTGCTGGGAGAGGACGTGGCCGTTCTGCCACAGCCACACGTCCTAGTGAACCAACTACCTCAGGTCCCAGTAGCCAGCAGAATTTACAGCGATATTTGGTGGGGCCCAATGCCGTTCTAAGGATGGTAAGGCCTGAGCAGGTACAGGCATTAGTCAATTGGGTGGCCGACAGTGGATCCAGCACGTTCACATTATCTCCCATCCAGTCTTCTGCAGAAAGCGCACAGATGGCGCATGAAAACCAAGCCCATCGGTCTGTCACATCACCCCCATGCATATCAGGGAAACTGTCTGAGCCTCAAGTTATGCAGCAGTCTCTTATGCTGTTTGAAGACTCTGCTGCCAGGGTTTCCCAAGGGCATCCACCTAGCCCTTCCCCAGGGGTGGAAGAGATAGAATGCACTAACGCACAACCACTTATTTTTCCTGATGATGAGGACATGGGAATACCACCTCAGCACGTCTCTGATGATGACGAAACACAGGTGCCAACTGCTGCGTCTTTCTGCAGTGTGCAGACTGAACAGGAGGTCAGGGATCAAGACTGGGTGGAAGACGATGCAGGGGACGATGAGGTCCTAGACCCCACATGGAATGAAGGTCGTGCCACTGACTTTCACAGTTCGGAGGAAGAGGCAGTGGTGAGACCGAGCCAACAGCGTAGCAAAAGAGGGAGCAGTGGGCAAAATCAGAACACCCGCCGCCAAGAGACTCCGCCTGCTACTGACCGCCGCCATCTGGGACCGAGCACCCCAAAGGCAGCTTCAAGGAGTTCCCTGGCATGGCACTTCTTCAAACAATGTGCTGACGACAAGACCCGAGTGGTTTGCACGCTGTGCCATCAGAGCCTGAAGCGAGGCATTAACGTTCTGAACCTTAGCACAACCTGCATGACCAGGCACCTGCATGCAAAGCATGAACTGCAGTGGAGTAAACACCTTAAAAACAAGGAACTCACTCAGGCTCCCCCTGCTACATCTTCTGCTGCTGCCGCCTCGGCCTCTTCTGCTGCTGCTGCCGCCGCCTCGGCCTCTTCCTCCGCCTCTGGAGGAACGTTGGCACCTGCCGCCCAGCAAACATGGGATGTACCACCAACACCACCACCTGCGTCACCAAGCATCTCAACCATGTCACACGGCAGCGTTCAGCTCTCCATCTCACAAACATTTGAGAGAAAGCGTAAATTCTCACCTAGCCACCCTCGATCCCTGGCCCTGAATGCCAGCATTTCTAAACTACTGGCCTATGAAATGCTGTCATTTAGGCTGGTGGACACACACAGCTTCAAACAGCTCATGTCACTTGCTGTCCCACAGTATGTTGTTCCCAGCCGCCACTACTTCTCCAAGAGAGCCGTGCCTTCCCTGCACAAACAAGTGTCCGATAAAATCAAGTGTGCACTGCGCAACGCCATCTGTGGCAAGGTCCACCTAACCACAGATACGTGGACCAGTAAGCACGGCTAGGGACGCTATATCTCCCTAACTGCACACTGGGTAAATGTAGTGGCGGCTGGGCCCCAGGCGGAGAGCTATTTGGCGCACGTCCTTCCGCCACCAAGGATCGCAGGGCAACATTCTTTGCCTCCTGTCTCCTCCTCCTCCTACTCAGCTTCCTCCTCCTCTTCTTCCACCTGCTCATCCAGTCAGCCACACACCTTCACCACCAACTTCAGCACAGCACGGGGTAAACGTCAGCAGGCCATTCTGAAACTCATATGTTTGGGGGACAGGCCCCACACCGCACAGGAGTTGTGGCGGGGTATAGAACAACAGACCGACGAGTGGTTGCTGCCGGTGAGCCTCAAGCCCAGCCTGGTGGTGTGCGATAATGGGCGAAATCTCGTTGCAGCTCTGGGACTAGCCGGTTTGACGCACATCCCTTGCCTGGCGCATGTGCTGAATTTGGTGGTGCAGAAGTTCATTCGCAACTACACCGACATGTCAGAGCTGCTGCATAAAATGCGGGCCGTCTGTTCGCGCTTCCGGCGTTCACACCCTGCCGCTGCTCGCCTGTCTGCGCTACAGCGTAACTTCGGCCTTCCCGATCACCGCCTCATATGCGACGTGCCCACCAGGTGGAACTCCACCTTGCATATGCTGGACAGACTGTGCGAGCAGCAGCAGGCCATAGTGGAGTTTCAGCTGCAGCACGCACGGGTCAGTCGCACTGCGGATCAGACCCACTTTACCACCAATGACTGGGCCTCCATGCGAGACCTGTGTGCCCTGTTGCGCTGTTTCGAGTACTCCACCAACATGGCCAGTGGCGATGACGCCGTTATCCGCGTTACAATACCACTTCTATGTCTCCTTGAGAAAACACTTAGGGCGATGATGGAAGAGGAGGTGGCCCAGGAGGAAGAGGAGGAAGAGGGGTCATTTTTAGCACTTTCAGGCCAGTCTCTTCAAAGTGACTCAGAGTGAGTTTTTTTGCAACACCAGAGGCCAGGTACAAATGTGGCCAGACAGGGCCCACTACTGGAGGACGAGGAGGACGAGGATGAGGAGGAGGTGGAGGAGGATGAGGATGAAGCATGTTCACAGCGGGGTGGCACCCAAAGCAGCTCGGGCCCATCACTGGTGCGTGGCTGGGGGGAAACACAGGACGATGACGATACGCCTCCCACAGAGGACAGCTTGTCCTTACCTCTGGGCAGCCTGGCACACATGAGCGACTACATGCTGCAGTGCCTGCGCAACGACAGCAGAGTTGCCCACATTTTAACGTGTGCGGACTACTGGGTTGCCACCCTGCTGGATCCCCGGTACAAAGACAATGTGCACACCTTACTTCCTACACTGGAGCGTGATAGGAAGATGCGCGAGTACAAGCGCACTTTGGTAGACGCGCTACTGAGAGCATTCCCAAATGTCACAGGGGAACCAGTGGAAGCCCAAGGCGAAGGCAGAGGAGGAGCAAGAGGTCGCCAACGCAGCTGTGTCACGCCCAGCTCCTCTGAGGGCAGGGTTAGCATGGCAGAGATGTGGAAAATTTTTGTCAACACGCCACAGCTAAGTGCACCACCACCTGATACGGAACGTGTTAGCAGGAGGCAACATTTCACTAACATGGTGGAACAGTACCTGTGCACACCCCTGCACGTACTGACTGATGGTTTGGCCCCATTCAACTTCTGGGTCTCCAAATTGTCCACGTGGCCAGAGCTAGCCTTTTATGCCTTGGAGGTGCTGGCCTGCCCGGCGGCCAGCGTTTTGTCTGAACGTGTATTCAGCACGGCAGGGGGCGTCATTACAGACAAACGCAGCCGCCTGTCTACAGCCAATGTGGACAAGCTGACGTTCATAAAAATGAACCAGGCATGGATCCCACAGGACCTGTCCATCCCTTGTGCAGATTAGATATTAACTACCTCCCCTTAACAATATATTATTCTACTCCAGGGCACTTCCTCATTCAAAACTATTTTTAATTTCATTTTACCATTATATTGCGGGGCAACCCAAAGTTGAATGAACCTCTCCTCTGTCTGGGTGCCGGGGCCTAAATGTGTGACAGTGGCCTGTTCCAGTGGTGGGTGACGTGAAGCCTGATTCTCTGCTATGACATGAATACAGATTCTGCGCTGACATAAAGCCAGATTCTCTGTTACGGGACCTCTCTCCTCTGCCTGGGTGCCTGGGCCTAAATGTGTGACAGTGGCCTGTTCCAGTGGTGGCTGACGTGAAGCCTGATTCTCTGCTATGACATGAAGACAGATTCTGCGCTGACATAAGGCCAGATTCTCTGTTATGGGACCGCTCTCCTCTGTCTGGGTGCCGGGGCCTAAATGTGTGACAGTGGCCTGTTCCAGTGGTGGGTGACGTGAAGCTTGATTCTCTGCTATGACATGAATACAGATTCCGCGCTGACATAAGGCCAGATTCTCTGTTACGGGACCTCTCTCCTCTGCCTGGGTGCCTGGGCCTAAATGTGTGACAGTGGCCTGTTCCAGTGGTGGCTGACGTGAAGCCTGATTCTCTGCTATGACATGAAGACAGATTCTGCGCTGACATAAGGCCAGATTCTCTGTTACGGGACCGCTCTCCTCTGTCTGGGTGCCTGGGCCTAAATGTGTGACAGTGGCCTGTTCCAGTGGTGGGTGACGTGAAGCCTGATTCTCTGCTATGACATGAATACAGATTCTGCGCTGACATAAGGCCAGATTCTCTGTTACGGGACCTCTCTCCTCTGCCTGGGTGCCTGGGCCTAAATGTGTGACAGTGGCCTGTTCCAGTGGTGGCTGACGTGAAGCCTGATTCTCTGCTATGACATGAAGACAGATTCTGCGCTGACATAAGGCCAGATTCTCTGTTATGGGACCGCTCTCCTCTGTCTGGGTGCCGGGGCCTAAATGTGTGACAGTGGCCTGTTCCAGTGGTGGGTGACGTGAAGCCTGATTCTCTGCTATGACATGAAGACTGATTCTGCGCTGACATGAAGCCAGATTCTCTGCTATGGCATGAAGAGACTGATTCTCTGCTGACATGAAGCTAGATTCTTTGCTATGGCATGAAGAGACTGATTCTCTTCTGACGTGAAGCCAGATTCTCTGCTATGGGACCTCTGTCCAATTGATATTGGTTCATTTTTATTTTTTTAATTTTTATTTTAATTCATTTCCCTATCCACATTTGTTTGCAGGGGATTTACCTACATGTTGCTGCCTTTTGCAGCCCTCTAGCTCTTTCCTGGGCTGTTTTACAGCCTTTTTAGTGCCCAAAAGTTCAGGTCCCCATTGAATTCAATGGGGTTCGGGTTCGGGACGAAGTTCGGTTCGGGTTCGGATCCCGAACCCGAACATTTACGGGAAGTTCGGCCGAACTTCTCGAACCCGAACATCCAGGTGTTCGCTCAACTCTATTTGTAAACCCTAGAAATGGTTGTGCGTGAAAATCCCAGTAACTGAGAAGATTGTGAAATACTCAGACCGGCCCGTCTGGCACCAACAACCATGCCACGCTCAAAATTGCTTAAATCCCCTTTCTTTCCCATTCTGAGATTCAGTTTGGAGTTCAGGAGATTGTCTTGACCAGGACCACACCCCTAAATGCATTGAAGCCACTGCCATGTGATTGGTTGACTAGATAATTGCATTAATGAGAAATAGAACAGGTGTTCCTAATAATTCTTTAGGTGAGTGTATATACACTGCTCAAAAAAATAAAGGGAACACAAAAATAACACATCCTAGATCTGAATTAATTAAATATTCTTCTGAAATACTTTGTTCTTTACATAGTTGAATGTGCTGACAACAAAATCACACAAAAATAAAAAAATGGAAATCAAAATTTTCAACCCATGGAGGTCTGGATTTGGAGTCACACTCAAAATTAAAGTGGAAAAATACACTACAGGCTGATCCAACTTTGATGTAATGTCCTTAAAACAAGTCAAAATGAGGCTCAGTAGTGTGTGTGGCCTCCACGTGCCTGTATGACCTCCCTACAACGCAGGGGCATAGCTAAAAGCTCATGGGCCCTGGTGCAAGAGTTCAGCTTGGGCCCCCGTACCTCAGTGCTTGTTGGCAAGGGGCAGGGGAGCACATAGCCTTCCTGCTGCCTGAGGCAAACATTGAAAGGGCACCCCCTCATGCCAAATTCTTAACTTAACCCCTTCCCTCCAGCCAGAGGTGTAAATTGACCAGTATGCACTTTCTATAATGCCAGTGTCTTATGTGGCACAAGGGTCTTTGGGCCCCCTCAGGCTCCTGGGCCCGGTAGCGACTGCTACCTCTGCACCCCCTATAGCTACGCCCCTGCTACAATGCCTGTGCATGCTCCTGATAAGGTGGCGGACGGTCTCCTGAGGGATCTCTTCCCAGACCTGGACTAAATCATCTGCCAACTCCTGGACAGTCTGTGGTGCAACGTGATGTTGGTGGATAGAGTGAGACATGATGTCCCAGATGTGCTCAATTGGATTCAGGTCTGGGGAACTGGCGGGCCAGTCCATAGCATCAATGCCTTCGTCTTGCAGGAACTGCTGACACACTCCAGCCACATGAGGTCTAGCATTGTCTTGCATTAGGAGGGACCCAGGGCCAACCGCACCAGCATATGGTCTCACAAGGGGTCTGAGGATCTCATCTCGGTACCTAATGGCAGTCAGGCTACCTCTGGCGAGCACATGGAGGGCTGTGCGGCCCTCCAAAGAAATGCCACCCTACACCATTACTGACCCAATGCCAAACCGGTCATGCTGGAGGATGTTGCAGGCAGCAGAACGTTCTCCATGGCATCTCAAGACTCTGTCATGTCTGTCACATGTGCTCAGTGTGAACCTGCTTTCATCTGTGAAAAGCACAGGGCGCCAGTGGCGAATTTGCCAATCTTGATGTTCTCTGGCAAATGCCAAACGTCCTGCACGGTGTTGGGCTGTAAGCACAACCCCCACCTGTGGACGTCGGGCCCTCATATCACCCTCATGGAGTCTGTTTCTGACCGTTTGAGCAGACACATGCACATTTGTGGCCTGGTGGAGGTCATTTTGCAGGGCTCTGGCAGTGCTTCTCCTCTTCCTCCTTGCACAAAGGCAGAGATAGCGGTCCTGCTGCTGGGTTGTTGCCCTCCTACGGCCTCCTCCACGTCTCCTGATGTACTGGCCTGTCTCCTGGTAGCGCCTCCATGCTCTGGACACTACGATGACAGACACAGCAAACCTTCTTGCCACAGCTCGCATTAATGTGCCATCCTGGATAAGCTGCACTACCTGAGCCACTTGTGTGGGTTGTAGACTCCGTCTCATGCTACCACTAGAGTGAAAGCACCGCCAGCATTCAAAAGTGACCAAAACATCAGCCAGGAAGCATAGGAACTGAGAAGTGGTCTGTGGTCACCACATGCAGAACCACTCCTTTATTGGGGGTGTCTTGCTAATTGCCTATAATTTCCACCTGTTGTCTATCCCATTTGCACAACAGCATGTGAAATTGATTGTCACCCAGTGTTGCTTCCTATGTGGACAGTTTGATTTTACAGAAGTGTGATTGACTTGGAGTTACATTGTGTTGTTTAAGTGTTCCCTTTATTTTTTTGAGCAGTGTATATATATATATATATATATATATATATATATATACACTGCTCAAAAAAATAAAGGGAACACAAAAATAACACATCCTAGATCTGAATTAATTAAATATTCTTCTGAAATACTTTGTTCTTTACATAGTTGAATGTGCTGACAACAAAATCACACAAAAATTAAAAAATGGAAATCAAATTTTTCAACCCATGGAGGTCTGGATTTGGAGTCACCCTCAAATTAAAGTGGAAAAATACACTACAGGCTGATCCAACTTTGATGTAATGTCCTTAAAACAAGTCAAAATGAGGCTCAGTAGTGTGTGTGGCCTCCACGTGCCTGTATGACCTCCCTACAACGCCTGTGCATGCTCCTGATGAGGTGGCGGACGGTCTCCTGAGGGATCTCTTCCCAGACCTGGACTAAAGCATCTGCCAACTCCTGGACAGTCTGTGGTGCAACGTGACGTTGGTGGATAGAGCGAGACATGATGTCCCAGATGTGCTCAATTGGATTCAGGTCTGGGGAACGGGCGGGCCAGTCCATAGCATCAATGCCTTCGTCTTGCAGGAACTGCTGACACACTCCAGCCACATGAGGTCTAGCATTGTCTTGCATTAGGAGGAACCCAGGGCCAACCGCACCAGCATATGGTCTCACAAGGGGTCTGAGGATCTCATCTCGGTACCTAATGGCAGTCAGGCTACCTCTGGCGAGCACATGGAGGGCTGTGCGACCCTCCAAAGAAATGCCACCCCACACCATTACTGACCCAATGCCAAACCGGTCATGCTGGAGGATGTTGCAGGCAGCAGAACGTTCTCTACGGCGTCTCAAGACTCTGTCACGTCTGTCACATGTGCTCAGTGTGAACCTGCTTTCATCTGTGAAAAGCACAGGGCGCCAGTGGCGAATTTGCCAATATTTGTGCTCTCTGGAAAATGCCAAACGTCCTGCATGGTGTTGGGCTGTAAGCACAACCCCCACCTGTGGACGTCGGGCCCTCATATCACCCTCATGGAGTCTGTTTCTGACCGTTTGAGCAGACACATGCACATTTGTGGCCTGCTGGAGGTCATTTTGCAGGGCTTTGGCAGTGCTCCTCCTGTTCCTCCTTGCACAAAGGCGGAGGTAGCAGTCCTGCTGCTGGGTTGTTGCCCTCCTACGGCCTCCTCCACGTCTCCTGATGTACTGGCCTGTCTCCTGGTAGCGCCTCCATGCTCTGGACACTACGATGACAGACACAGCAAACCTTCTTGCCACAGCTCGCATTGATGTGCCATCCTGGATAAACTGCACTACCTGAGCCACTTGTGTGGGTTGTAGACTCCGTCTCATGCTACCACTAGAGTGAAAGCACCGCCAGCATTCAAAAGTAACCAAAACATCAGCCAGGAAGCATAGGAACTGAGAAGTGATCTGTGGTCACCACCTGCAGAACCACTCCTTTATTGGGGGTGTCTTGCTAATTGCCTATAATTTCCACCTGTTTATCCCATTTGCACAACAGCATGTGAAATTGATTGTCACTCAGTGTTGCTTCCTAAGTGGACAGTTTGAATTCACAGAAGTGTGATTGACTTGGAGTTACATTGTGTTGTTTAAGTGTTCCCTTTATTTTTTTGAGCAGTGTATATATATATATATATATATATATATATTTCATTTTAGGTATGTAATAGCTTATATTATCACACTAAGTTTGTAAACAGCACATATAAAACTCATAAAGCTATTAACAGTAACGTAACTTGTGTTACTACATAAATAAAAGGAAAAGAAGTATAAATGCTACTCGATCTTCAAATTGAATGTGTTATTTTTATCTCTCAAGACCTTACTGCATGTGGCATCTTAAATACAGACAAGGATTATATTAGTGATCTGTTAAGCAGTCGTCACATGATGGTTTTATGTATTAACAAGGGTCCATTACTAATTTGGCTGCAGAGGGCTTGTTGTGTACTTTGTGTTACTTTGCATGCATTTATATGTACACTCACCTAAAGAATTATTAGGAACACCATACTAATACGGTGTTGGACCCCCTTTTGCCTTCAGAATTGCCTTAATTCTACGTGGCATTGATTCAACAAGGTGCTGATAGCATTCTTTAGAAATGTTGGCCCATAATGATAGGATAGCATCTTGCAGTTGATGGAGATTGGAGGGATGCACATCCAGGGCAGGAAGCTCCCGTTCCACCACATCCCAAAGATGGTCTATTGGGTTGAGATCTGGTGACTGTGGGGGCCATTTTAGGACAGTGAACTCATTGTCATGTTCAAGAAATGGTGCATTAAAAACTATAACTTGTCCTGCAAAAAATAAGACCTCATACAAGTACATTTTAAAAAAACTAAGAAAGTTATAGCTCTTGGAATGCAATTTTTAAAAAATGTGCTTGGTCACTAAGGGGTTACCTTTCTTTCCCATTCTGACATTCAGTTTTTAGTTCAGGAGATTGTCTTGACCAGGACCACACCCCTAAATGCATTGAAGCAACTGCCATGTGATTGGTTGACTAGATAATTGCATTAATGAGAAATAGAACAGGTGTTCCTAATAATTCTTTAGGTGAGTGTATATCTACTAGTTAACACTTATTCATTTTCAATTTAGAATAAAATTGTAGCACTATTAAATACTAAACTGAGTGTACCTTGTATGAAAAATAAGAAATAACTTTTATTTTTCTCTTATTAAAATAAGTGAGACAGTATAAACAAATGTACACACTTCCTTCATGGAAGGGACTATATCATAGTTGGCCCTATTGAGTTCTCCTGTATTTGCAGGGGGAATCACCTAACAGGACTCTCTTTCATTGGAGTGCTTCCCAAACCTCAGTCTAAGGGTCCATTCACACGTCCGTTTGTTCTTTCCTGATCTGTTCCGTTTTATGCGGAACAGATCTGGACCAGTTCTGTACCCATTCATTTTCAATGGGTCCTGGAAAAAATCGGACAGCACAATGTGTGCTGTCCGTTTCCGTTGTTCCGTTCCGCATGTCCGAAAAAATATAAAACTTGTCCTATTCTTTTCCGCAAAAATCGGATCCTGGACCAATACAAAGTCAATGGATCCGCAAAAAACGGAAGACATTCGTATGTCATTACGTATGTCATCCGTTTTATGCGGATTCCGTTCCTGGAAATTAAATGGCACCTGAGGTAACACATAACTAGACTTTTATTCACTTTTTTTTTTTTCTATTTTTTTTCAAAGAAATCCAAACAACTTTATTTGCTTATTGAAATTTATACATGTTTCCGTTTTTTGCGGATCCGCAAAAAACGGATAACATACGGATGACATACGGAAACATTTTCAGGAACAACGGATCCGCAAAAAACGGACCGAAAATCGGGATATAGAAAAATACTGACGTGTGAATGTAGCCTAAGTCACACGGCTTGCTGACCCCTATCAATTGGTCTATAATGGGGAAAGGCTAACAGGCTGTAGTCGGAGCACTCGCCCTCTGACTACAGCCTGTTAGCCTTTCTCCACTATAGACCAATTGATAGGGGTCAGCAAGCCGTGTGACTAAGGCCTCATGCATACGACAGTATTTTTTCACGGTCCGCAAAACGGGGTTCCGTTGGTCCGTGATCCGTGACCGTTTTTTCGTCCGTGGGTCTTCCTTGATTTTTGGAGGATCCACGGACATGAAAAAAAAGTCATTTTGGTGTCCGCCTGGCCATGCGGAGCCAAACGGATCCGTCCTGATTTACAATGCAAGTCAATGTGGACGGATCCGTTTGACGTTGACACAATATGGTGCAATTGCAAACTGATCCGTCCCCCATTGACTTTCAATGTAAAGTCAGGAGTTAATATACCATAGGATCAGAGTTTTCTCCAATCCGATGGTATATTTTAACTTGAAGCGTCCCCATCACCATGGGAACGCCTCTATGTTAAAATATACCATCGGATTTGAGTTACATCATGAAAACTCATATCCGACAGTATATTCTAACACAGAGGCGTTCCCATAGTGATGGGGACGCTTCAAGTTAGAATATACTACGAACTGTGTACATGACTGCCCCCTGCTGCCTGGCAGCACCCGATCTCTTACAGGGGGCTGTTATCAGCACAATTAACCCCTCAGGTGCCGTTAATTGTGCGTATAATAGCCCCCTGTAAGAGATCAGGGGCTGCCAGGCAGCACACCCCCCTCCCTCCCCAGTTTGAATATCATTGGTGGCCAGTGTGCGGCCCCCCCCCGCCCCCCCTCCCTCCCTCTATTGTATTATCATTGGTGGCCAGTGTGCTCCCCCCCCTCCCTCTATTGTATTATCATTGGTGGCCAGTGTGCGCCCCCCCCGGCCCCCCCTCTATTGTATTAATATCATTGGTGGCCAGTGTGCGGCCTCCCCTCTCTCCCCCCCCCTCCCCCCATCATTGGTGGCAGCGGAGAGTTCCGATCGGAGTCCCAGTTTAATCGCTGGGGCTCCGATCGGTAACCATGGCAACCAGGACGCTACTGCAGTCCTGGTTGCCATGGTTACTTAGCAATATTAGAAGCATCATACTTACCTGCTGCGCTGTCTGTGACCGGCCGGGAGCTCCTCCTACTGGTAAGTGACAGGTCTGTGCGGCGCATTGCTTAATGATCTGTCACTTACCAGTAGGAGGAGCTCCCGGCCGGTCTCAGATAGCGCAGCAGGTAAGCCACCTCCTCAGACGAGCTCCACTCCGCCCTTCGTTCTCCACCTCTGCTCACAGGACGCGGGTTAACCCTTTCAGCACTCTAATTAGTAAGAGCAGTTCCTTTATTCAATAGAGGGAGGCCGGGGGAAGGGGGCGCACACTGGCCACCAATGATATTAATACAATAGAGGGAGGGGGGGCCGGGGGGGCCGCACGGGCCACCAATGAAATTAAAACTGGGGAGGGAGGGGGGTCTGCCCCCTGCTGCCTGGCAGCCCCTGATCTCTTATAGGGGGCTATGATCAGGGCCGGTGCAAAGATTTTTGCCAACACAAGCGAAGCTACATTTTGGCTCCCCCCCCTCGCAGCTCACCTGGCCCGGTCCCATCTGCAGCAGCTGGCTTCTCCTCTGTGTGGTCCTGGTATCTTCTCTCTGCTTCAGACATTCGCTGGTTTGAGGACCGCCCTCTAAGACACACTGGCCCATAAGACGCACATAGGTTTTAGAAGAGGATAATAAGAAAAAAATATTTTCCATTGCACCTCAGGTCAGACCAGCAATCAGACCCCCAATGTTAATCAGTGCAAATAAAATAAAATAACTTACCTCTCCTGCTCCTGGACGCCGCCGCTCCTCACCACCAGCGCTCTCTCTCTCTTCTTCCTGGTTCTCGTCTGTCAGCTGTGAAAGCTGCGCACAGTGAGGTCACATGGTGTGCAGCCCTGCACAGCAGACAGCCGAGCGGAGAACCAGGAAGCGTTGAGTACAGATTCTTCACTGCTTCCCGGTCCTCCGGTACTAATGAAGCACTTCCAAAATTGAAGCGCTTCATTAGTGTTTGCCCCATAAGATCCAGGGGCAAAAAAATACAGAGAAAAAAGTTTCATTTTTTCCGCCCCCCCATCTCTGCGCCCTAAGGCAGCCGCTTGGTCTGCCTTATTACAGCACCGGCCCTGGCTATGATATGCACAATTAACCCCTCAGGTGCAGCACCTGAGAGGTTAATTGTGCGGATCACAGCCCCCTGTAAGAGATCGGGTGCTGCCAGGCAGCAGGGGGCAGTCATGTACACAGTTCATAGTATATTCTAACTAGAAGTGTCCCCATCACTATGGGAACGCCTCTGTGTTAGAATATACTGTCGGATATGAGTTTTCACAAAGTGAAAACTCCGCTCTGAAAAAGCTTTCATACAGACAGATCTTCGGATCCGTCTGTATGAAAGTAACCTACGGCCACGGATCACGGACGCGGATGCCAATCTTGTGTGCATCCGTGTTCTTTCACGGACCCATTGACTTGAATGGGTCTGTGAACCGTTGTCCTTCAAAAAAATAGGACAGGTCATATTTTTTTGACGGACAGGAAACACGGATCACGGATGCATTTTCCGATTTTTCCATCCAAGTCAATGGGTCCGCAAAAAAAAACCGAAAAAGGCACAACGGCCACGGATGCACACAACGGTCGTGTGCATGAGGCCTTAGGCTGAGGTTTGGGAAGCACTCCAATGAAAGAGAGTCCTGTTAGGTGATCCTCCTGCAAATACAGGAGAACTCATTAGGGCCAACTATGATATAGTCCATTCTCCTTCCCTTCTATGAAGGAAGTGTGTACATTAATTTATACTGTCTCACTTATTTTAATAAGAGAAAAATAAAAGTTACGTCTTATTTTTCATACAAGGTACACTCAGTTTAGTATTTAATATTGAGACCACTGATTCACTAGAGGAGAGGTCCGTTTAGACCATCTACCTCATATCGTGTTCAACAAAATTCTAGCACTACAGTGAGTCTCTTTATGAAGTGGTCAACTCATAGGGAAAAAAAATCAAGACTTATCCATAAATAGATCAGTTTATTGAATTTTTTCCAGCACGGAAAAATAATTTTTCTTTGCAATGGAAAATTGCGAAATGTGCTGCCTACTCAAAATAAAAAAAGAAAGAGTAGTATACAGCAACTAGAAGTGTACAGAGTTTATATTCTCCTGCAAACAAGCTAAAATTGTTGCTCCTGTATGGTCACAGTGACTTACAGTGGTAAATTCCATTGACATCTCCAAGTCAAACAAACCCAGCCCAGTCATTTCAGGTTGTTATTGCTTCTGATCTGCAGCAATATTCTACATTGCATTTCTCACAAAATCTATTTAAAGTAGAACTAAAATCAGCATAGGAAAATATGAATACTAAACCCTTGTGTATTTATATCTGGATATGAATGGTAAAAATTATATCTACATCAGTTCTATTAAGTCTAATATACCATATGCCATGGTGACCTCTTCCCAGGGCAAAAATAATCTTCTTTATAGTTTAGAGCATGTAAGGAGAAATAAAATAATGTGACCATTTAAGACAGTTGTTTGGTAAGAGGGTATTCTTTTTAAATTTCTGAATATTTAAATGAAAGAAAATATGTTTTATCTCTCTGGAAGACTAGGTACTCCATGCATTTCCCGTAAATTTTACTGAAAATATATAATAGGCAGGACACCATGTGATTGGCTTATTTTACGTACAATATATTCCAAATTTTGTATTCCCATTGATTTAAGTGAAAACTAGTGATGAGCGGCACAATATACGAATTTGCGATATTACACGAATATTTGGGTGAATATTCGTCATTAGGGATGAGCGAACCCGAACATTTTCGTAAAAGTCCAGGTTCGGGTTCGGTGTTCGGCTCTTTCTTGGCACTTTTGAAAGGCTGCAAAGCAGCCAATCAACAAGCGTCATGCTACTTGCCCCAAGAGGACATCACAGCCATGCCTACTATTGGCATGGCTGTGATTGGCCAGTGCAACATGTGACCCAGCCTCTATTTAAGCTGGAGTCACGTAGCGCCGCACGTCACTCTGCTCTGATCAGTGTAGGGATAGGATGCAGCTGCTGCTGTTAGGGCCAGATTAGGCAGGGATTTACTTACTGAAGTGATCGATGTATAGCTGTGTATCATACAACCTCTGCTATTCAATTTATCACTGATTTAAGGCTGCCCAGAGCGTTTTTCAGTCACTTTTTTCTGGGGTGATCAGCGGCCATTTTGTGTCTTGTGGTGCGCCAGTCCATTTAACCATCAATAGTGTGTTGTTTTTTTTTGCTATATCCTACATCAGGGGCTTGGCTGTGCTTGCTATTTTATTGAGGGGTAAAATACAATTGCCAAAATAGCAGTACCCTAAATCTGGTGTTTCAGCTGTGGCTAGCCAATTGTAATACTGTCTGCTGTCTGGCAAAGGATATATTTTGTTCTGGGTTGAAATACAATTCCCAACTTAGCAATTCCCTAAATAATTGTTTTCTGCTGTATCAGGCCAAGTTTAAATCTATCCATAAAAGGGTATATTACATTGAAGGTGCGGATAGGGTCATTCTCAATAACTTCAAACGCTACCGTGCATTACCAAGTCTAATTCTGTCCGTAAACGTATACCTGTCATCCAGCGCCTAAATAATAGGCCTACAATTTATATTCAGTTAAATCTGTGGTTACTGCTGTGCCTGGCAAAGTTATTTAGTGTCTGCCAAAGCACAGTTTTTGTTCTGGGTTGAATACAATTCCCAACTTAGCAATTCCCTAAATAATTGTTTTCTGCTGTTTCAGGCCAAGTTTAAATCTATCCATAAAAGGGTATATTAGATTGAAGGTGCGGATAGGGTCATTCTCAATAACTTCAAACGCTACCGTGCATCACCAAGTCTAATTCTGTCCGTAAACGTATACCTGTCATCCACCGCCTAAATACTAGGCCTACAATTTATATTCAGCTAAATCTGTGGTTACTGCTGTGCCTGTATTAGAGTAATACGGTACCTAAGTAGATAGCTAGATAGTGTTAGGTGCCTGTAAAAAAAGGCCTGAATTTGAATTCAATACATTGGGCCAAATAATTTTTTTCTTA
Source organism: Bufo bufo (assembly GCF_905171765.1). Classification (NCBI taxonomy): domain Eukaryota; kingdom Metazoa; phylum Chordata; class Amphibia; order Anura; family Bufonidae; genus Bufo; species Bufo bufo. The sequence goes on along the minus strand of NC_053389.1, from coordinate 465,861,249 downwards.
TTGTGGTGTACGGTAACAATGAGGAAAACATCTAGTAAGGGACGCAGACGCGGACATGGTCGTGGTGGTGTTAGTGGACCCTGGTGCTGGGAGAGGACATGGCCTTTCTGCCACAGCCACACGTCCGAGTGTACCAACTACCTCAGGTCCCAGTAGACGCCAGAATTTACAGCGATATGTGGTGGGACCCAATGCCGTTCTAAGGATGGTAAGGCCTGAGCAGGTACAGGCATTAGTCAATTGGGTGGCCGACAGTGGATCCAGCACGTTCACATTATCTCCCACCCAGTCTTCTGCAGAAAGCGCACAGATGGCGCCTGAAAACCAAGCCCATCAGTCTGTCACATCACCCCCATGCATATCAGGGAAACTGTCTGAGCCTCAACTTATGCAGCAGTCTCTTATGCTGTTTGAAGACTCTGCTGGCAGGGTTTCCCAAGGGCATCCACCTAGCCCTTCCCCAGCGGTGGAAGACATAGAATGCACTGACGCACAACCACTTATGTTTCCTGATGATGAGGACATGGGAATACCACCTCAGCACGTCTCTGATGATGAAACACAGGTGCCAACTGCTGCGTCTTTCTGCAGTGTGCAGACTGAACAGGAGGTCAGGGAGGAAGACTGGGTGGAAGACAATGCAGGGGACAATGAGGTCCTAGACCCCACATGGAATGAAGGTCGTGCCACTGACTTTCAGAGTTCGGAGGAAGAGGCAGTGGTGAGACCGAGCCAACAGCGTAGCAAAAGAGGGAGCAGTGGGCAAAAGCAGAACACCCGCCGCCAAGAGAGTCCGCCTGCTACTGGCCACCGCCATCTGGGACCGAGCACCCCAAAGGCAGCTTCAAGGAGTTCCCTGGCGTGGCAGTTCTTCAAACAATGTGCTGACGACAAGACCCGAGTGGTTTGCACGCTGAGCCATCAGAGCCTGAAGCGAGGCATTACCGTTCTGAACCTTAGCACAACCTGCATGACCAGGCACCTGCATGCAAAGCATGAACTGCAGTGGAGTAAACACCTTAAAAACAAGGAACTCACTCAGGCTCCCCCTGCTACCTCTTCTTCTGCTTCCTCGGCCTCTTCCTCTGCCTCTGGAGGAACGTTGGCACCTGCCGCCCAGCAAACAGAGGATGTAGCACCAACACCACCACCTCTGTCACCAAGCATCTCAACCATGTCACACGGCAGCATTCAGCTCTCCATCTCACAAACATTTAAGAGAAAGCGTAAATTCTCACCTAGCCACCCTCGATCCCTGGCCCTGAATGCCAGCATCTCTAAACTACTGGCCTATGAAATGCTGTCATTCAGGCTGGTGGACACAGAAAGCTTCAAACAGCTCATGTCGCTTGCTGTCCCACAGTATGTTGTTCCCTGCCGCCACTACTTCTCCAAGAGAGCCGTGCCTTCCCTGCACAACCAAGTATCCGATAAAATTAAGTGTGCACTACGGAACGCCATCTGTGGCAAGGTCCACCTAACCACAGATAAGTGGACCAGTAAGCACGGCCAGGGACGCTATATCTCCCTAACTGCACACTGGGTAAATGTAGTGGCGGCTGGGCGGGGTATAGAACAACAGACCGACGAGTGGTTGCTGCCGGTGAGCCTCAAGCCCGGCCTGGTGGTGTGCGATAATGGGCGAAATCTCGTCGCAGCTCTGGGACTAGCCGGTTTGACGCACATCCCTTGCCTGGCGCATGTGCTGAATTTGGTGGTGCAGAAGTTCAGGTGGAGGAGGTGGCCCAGGAGGAGAAGGAGGAGGAAGAGGGGTCATTTTTAGCACTTTCAGGCCAGTCTCTTCGAAGTGACTCAGAGGGAGGTTTTTTGCAACAGCAGAGGCCAGGTACAAATGTGGCCAGACAGGGCCCACTACTGGAGGACGAGGAGGACGAGGATGAGGAGAAGGTGGAGGAGGATGAGGATGAAGCATGTTCACAGCGGGTTGGCACCCAACGCAGCTCGGGCCCATCACTGGTGCGTGGCTGGGGGGAAACGCAGGACGATGACGATACGCCTCCCACAGAGGACAGCTTGTCCTTACCTCTGGGCAGCCTGGCACACATGAGCGACTACATGCTGCAGTGCCTGCGCAACGACAGCAGAGTTGCCCACATTTTAACGTGTGCGGACTACTGGGTTGCCACCCTGCTGGATCCCCGGTACAAAGACAATGTGCACACCTTACTTCCTGCACTGGAGCGTGATAGGAAGATGCGTGAGTACAAGTGCACATTGGTAGACGCGCTACTGAGAGCATTCCCAAATTTCACAAGCGAACAAGTGGAAGCCCAAGCCGAAGGCAGAGGAGAAGCAAGAGGTTCGCCAACGCAGCTGTGTCACGGCCAGCTCCTCTGAGGGCAGGGTTAGCATGGCAGAGATGTGGAAAAGTTTTGTCAACACGCCACAGCTAACTGCACCACCTGATACGAAACGTGTTAGCAGGAGGCAACATTTCACTAACATGGTGGAACAGTACGTGTGCACACCCCTCCACGTACTGACTGATGGTTCGGCCCCATTCAACTTCTGGGTCTCCAAACTGTCCACGTGGCCAGAGCTAGCCTTTTATGCCTTGGAGGTGCTGGCCTGCCCGGCGGCCAGCGTTTTGTCAGAACGTGTATTCAGCACGGCAGGGGGCGTCATTACAGGCAAACGCAGCCGCCTGTCCACAGCCAATGTGGACAAGCTGACGTTCATAAAAATGAACCAGGCATGCATCCCACAGGACCTGTCCATCCCTTGTGCAAAATAGACAATTATAACTACCTCCCCTTAACCATATATTCTTGTACTCCAGGGCACTTCCTCATTCAATCCTCTTTTTTTAATTTTACCATTATATTGCGGGGCAACCCAAAGTTGAATGAACCTCTCCTCTGTCTGGGTGCCGGGGCCTAAAAATATCTGACAATGGCCTGTTCCAGTGGTGGGTGACATGAAGCCTGATTCTCTGCTATGACATGAAGCCTGAATCTCTGCTATGGGACCTCTCTCCTCTGTCTGGGTGCCGGGGCCTAAAAATATCTGACAATGGCCTGTTCCAGTGGTGGGTGACATGAAGCATGATTCTCTGCTATGATATGAAGCCTGATTCTCTGCTATGGGACCTCTCTCCAATTGATATTGGTTAATTTTTATTTATTTTAATTCATTTCCCTATCCACATTTGTTTGCAGGGGATTTACCTACATTTTGCTGCCTTTTGCAGCCCTCTAGCCCTTTCCTGGGCTGTTTTACTCCAATGGGGTTCGGGTTCGGGACGAAGTTCGGGTCGAGTTCGGATCCCGAACCCGAACATTTCCGGGAAGTTCGGCCGAACTTCTCGAACCCGAACATTCAGGTGTTCACTCAACTCTATTCGTCATATATTCGCAAATTTGCAAATTCGAGTTTATTTTTTTGATTGCGAAAAATCAGCAATGTAATATTCACGTAATGCACACGAAATACAGGCGTGGGTCATTTTTGCTTCATTTTCCAAGCTGCTAAATGTTTCCTGAGACTGGATAAAATGGTTGTCACGGCAGAACATTAAAAATGGTTTTATATGCAGTTAGCGTGCTCCAATATATTCGCGATTGCGCTAATCAGCACTAATGATGCGAATATTTTGGCGCAATACGTAAAACTTCACATTTTAGCAAATCTGCATGTATGTATGGACAGCAGAACCTATCACACTACCTAACACTCTGCACTGCAACAGCTACACTATATGACTATCTAACCTACACTGACTATCTCTCACTAACTATCTGTAAAACTGTAGAAAATGGCTGCTGGGGAGGTTCTTATATAGTAAGGGGTAGGCAACTTTCCTATTGGTTGCTAGGGATGTTGCTAAGCTCAGACAAAGACATTGCAGCCTTCTCATTGGCCCACAAGCAAGAAGGGACGTTACTGATGAAAAACAAATCTAGAATATTCAAAATTTACGAATATATATCACTATATTCTAAATATTTGAGAATTCTCAAAGTGCTGATATTCACGATTAATATTCGCGATTGGAATATTTGCGCCCAACACTAGTGAAAACATGCACAGACCTCAATAATCCATATACTGTATATCATATACAGTCATGCTGTATACCACCATTTACAATGATGTTCCAAGGTATAAGAGCTATATTAATAATCACATATACCATATACAGTATTAAGGCAGCTATGAGTAGTGGATTTACATGGTACAGGGTGGTCAGTCAATATTTAATATTATCTGGTGGTCAATGGCACATTCAGAGATTCTGGTAATTTATTTAAATATTAATGGAATAGTTAATAGAACAGTTTTGAATTTGAATATAGTACTTCATGGCTGGATCACCATGTAACTTGGAACTATTGTATTTACTATTAATTTAAAAATATTTCACAACTAGTAACTGGCTCTAAAGCCCTAAAATGTTAACCCAAAACTAGAAAAAATAAAGATGAAAGAAATATTAGTAGAAAAATGATATAGTTAAAAAAAAGTTCCTGCATATAACAGTCAAAAAGAGCTGCTGGACGCTGAGGAATCACATTCTGTATTGCAGGCAACAGTTCCATAAAGTACTGTACTCGCGCTGGTGTCCAATTGAGCAGCTTACCCTAGCACTTAAGTATACTTAAAGTGGCACTGTACTTTGAAAAAACTTTTGATATGTTGTAGGGACATATCAAAAGTTTTGATCTGTGAGGGTCTAAAAGCTGTGACCCCCACTGATCTTTAGGCTCCATTCACAAGTTCGTATAATTGGTCCGCATCCGTTCTGCAAATTGCGGAACGGGTGCGGACCCATTCATTCTCTATGGGGACGGAATGGATGGGGAGAGCACACTATGTGCTCTCCGCATTTCCAAAGCGCGCCCCCAATCTTCCGGACCGCGGCTCCGGAAAAAAATAGAACATGTCCTATTCTTTTTAATAGATAACAGGTCGGCACTACCTTATTTTGGAGTTGCGGTGCATGTGTCAGTGGATTGGCGTCCAGAGAAACAATCTAACAAGAAGACTGGCACTTCGCATGTGTTCCTGGTCTTCTTATTACAATGTCCTATTCTTGTCCGCAATTGCGGGCAAGAATAGGCAGTTCTATGGGGGTGCCAGCTGGGTGTATTGCGGATCTGCAATTTGCAGATCCGCAATGCACTACGGACATCTGAATGCACCCTTAGGCCGAGTTCACACGAACGTGTGTGACCCGTGCCTGTGCTGCGGCCCGCAAATAGCGGGCCGCAATGCACAATCGCCGGCCGTAGGTCAGCCGCATCGGATCGCGGACCCATTCACTTTAATGGGTCTGCGATCCGGCCGTTCCGCTAAAAGATAGGACTTGTTCTATCTTTTAGCGGAACGGAAGTACGGGACGTAACCCCACGGAGGCACTCCGTAGTGCTTCCGAGGGGTCTCGTCCCGTGCGGCCGTTCCGCGATTCCGGATTTGCGGACCCATTGAAGTGAATGGGTCCGTATCCGTGATGCGGAATTCACACGGAACTGTGGCCGTGTATTGCGGCCCGCGATTTGCGGGCCGCAATACGGCCACAGATCACACACGTTCGTGTGGACTTAGCCTTAGAATGAGGGGAGAGAAGCATGCGCATAGCTCTCTCTCCTTGTTGCATGAAACAGGAGTGAGACAGGCCTATAAACTTTCTATTGAGTCTGTCTCGCTTCCCTGTCAGGCATCGAGGAGAGAGAGCGTGATATGCACACATTTCTCTCCCCTCATTCTAGATATTGTGGGGGTTTCAGTGCTCAGACTCCCACCAATCTAAACTTTTGATATGTCCCTATAACATCAAGAGTTTGTTGAAAGTACAGTGTCACCTTAAAGGGAACCTGTCACCAGTTTTATGGTGTCCTAACTAAGGGCAACATAAATAAGTGATTGATTCTCTTAGCACAATGCTGGGTCACTTTCTTTAATTGACCCAGTCAATCTGCCAACATCTTGTATTGAAAAGCTCCAGCTGATAATGATGAGTCATGAATATTCATGAGCTCCTGACTCTCCCCGCCCACCTGCTGCTGAATGACAGTTTGTTTCCATAGGAATCAGCAGCAGATGGGCAGGGGAGTGGCTATAGCTCTGAATTAAATATACGCTGGACTCAATGACATCACGCCGGACTCAAATCAGCTCATTAGCGTGTGTATATTATGAGATAACCATCTGTCACACCAGTAAGTGAATACATCTAAGGCACTTTTTTGTAGTTAATGATTGTATATACAAACCGGATTCCAAAAAAGTTGTGAATAAAATTGTGAATAAAAACTGAATGCAATGATGTGGAGATGGCAAATGTCAATATTTTATTTGTAATAGAACGTAGATGACAGATCAAACGTTTAATCCGAGTAAATGTATCATTTTAAAGGAAAAATACGTTGATTCCCATTTTCACAGTGTCAACAAATCCCCAAAAAGTTGGGACAAGTAGCAATAAGAGGCTGGAAAAAGTAAATTTGAGCATAACGAAGAGCTGGAAGACCAAATAACACTAATTAGGTCAATTGGCAACATGATTGGGTATAAAAAGAGCTTCTCAGAGTGGCAGTGTCTCTCAGAAGCCAAGATGGGTAGAGGATCACCAATTCCCACAATGTTGTGCAGAAAGATAGTGGAGCAATATCAGAAAGGGTGTTACCCAGCGAAAAATTGCAAAGACTTTGCATCTATCATCATCAACTGTGCATAACATCATCCGAAGATTCTGAGAATCTGGAACAATCTCTGTGCGTAAGGGTCAAGGCCGTAAAACCATACTGGATGCCCGTGATCTCCGGGCCCTTAAACGACACTGCACCACAAACAGGAATGCTACTGTAAAGGAAATCACAGAATGGGCTCAGGAATACTTCCAGAAACCATTGTCAGTGAACACAATCCACCGTGCCATCCGCCGTTGCCAGCTGAAACTCTACAGTGCAAAGAAGAAGCCATTTCTAAGCAAGATCCACAAGCTCAGGCGTTTTCACTGGGCCAGGGATCATTTAAAATGGAGTGTGGCAAAATGGAAGACTGTTCTGTGGTCAGACAAGTCACGATTCGAAGTTCTTTTTGGAAATCTGGGACGCCATGTCATCCGGACCAAAGAGGACAAGGACAACCCAAGTTGTTATCAACGCTCAGTTCAGAAGCCTGCATCTCTGATGGTATGGGGTTGCATGAGTGCGTGTGGCATGGGCAGCTTGCATGTCTGGAAGGCCACCATCAATGCAGAAAAATATATTCAGGTTCTAGAACAACATATGCTCCCATCCAGACGTCATCTCTTTCAGGGAAGACCCTGCATTTTTCAACAAGGTAATGCCAGACCACATTCTGCATCAATCACAACATCATGGCTGCGTAGGAGAAGGATCCGGGTACTGAAATGGCCAGTCTGCAGTCCAGATCTTTCACCTATAGAGAACATTTGGCGCATCATAAAGAGGAAGGTGCAACAAAGAAGGCCCAAGACGATTGAACAGTTAGAGGTCTGTATTAGACAAGAATGGGAGAGCATTCCTATTTCTAAACTTGAGAAACTGGTCTCCTCTGTCCCCAGACGTCTGTTTAGTGTTGTAAGAAGAAGGGGAGATGCCACACAGTGGTGAAAATAGCCTTGTCCCAACTTTTTGGGGATTTGTTGACACCATGAAATTCTGATTCAACATATTTTTCCCTTAAAATGGTACATTTTCTCAGTTTAAACTTTTGCTCCGTGATTTATGTTCTATTCTGATTAAAATATTAGAAGTTGGCACCTCCACATCATTGCATTCAGTTTTTATTCACGATTTGTATAGTGTCCCAACTTTTTTGGAATCCGGTTTGTAATTAGTTAGATTATAATCAAATATCCACATGACAGGTTCCCGTTAAGTAATACCATAACAGCTGATTTCCTGTTTTTGCCCCTAGCCATTTCAATGAGTTATGGTGACTGTTTACTGTGCTTAATCACAGGCCTTTTACCACATTTTACCAATTTTACACACTTGTCAGCCAAATCAGTCAATAGCACTCTCAGTTGAAAATGTTTTTACTTTACGATAGCCCCATGGCCACTACCCAATGTACAGAGCTCTGCTGCTGCGGTGCCTATTCCAGACTGCAGCCCAACAGCTGATATGTGGAGGAGTCGGGAGCTTGATCTGATATTGATGACTTCATCAATAAGACAAGTCTCAAAAATCCCTTTAAAGGGTGGCATCAAGGAGAATAAAAAAGTTGAGATTTTTTTTTTCAGAAACAAAAGTATCGTGCTGTGCCTGTTATCTGGCTTTGCCATATAAGTCTCGACACACCCACTATAACTCTTCACTTAGAACCAGTACCCCTTTAAACTCTAAACCATATTTACTTAAAAGGGTATTAACTGTAATATTAGACACAGCCCCTGGAAAAAGTGGTTTCATTTCTGTAAAAAAAAACAGATCTACTTTTCTACTCTCATGCAACATATTTAATATAGTTACAGTAGTATACCATATATAAAAATTGCAAAGCTACGAGGCTTCTTTCCAATTTAATTAAAGAGCCGCATACAGACACCTCTGGTGGCAGCTTTTCTCATGCAAGAACAGAAGGATTAGGTTTTGGAATTGAACGTGCCCTATCCTTCTTACCCTCAGCATCATTTTTCGAGGGAGAGTCAGTAGGCCCCTGTACACATTAGAAAGCCAGTAATAATCTAATATGGGTACAGGCCTTAATGATACATGAGAACTTGCACAGTTTAAATAAATATTCAGCAGAAGATACATCATGTGTGAACTTACCTAAAGGGACATTTCTCCCATCTCAGTGGCTGGTTAAAAGGCCTCAGCTGTCTGTCCATTGTCTATTTAAATAGTGTAGATTCACTGTGGCAGATCCACATTCTTTATGCCTAGTGGAAAAATGCCCTTACTGTTCACAGTGTCATATCTTGCAGTTTAGGAGCATTTATGAAATATCGTAAAGAAGTGGTTGTTACAGCAGTGGGTGTGGAACCACTGTGTCAACCAAAGATTTGGGTTAGTGCAAATCCTAAGGATGTTATCCTGGTAGTGCCCTGGTATTCAGCCTTTAACCCCTACACAGAGATCTGGAATTCGCCATGTGTGAGCTGTTGCTGTCAGAGACACTAGTGAAGGACACTGAGGAGTCAGGCAGTGTTACATCGGTGACCCATGTCTGTTGCTGCTAAGTTACTTCTATTAGGAACATTATTCAATGAACTGCTACTCCCATTGTTGCCATCACCACCACTCTCCTCCTCTCCTTGTTCTGTGTACAGTTGCCCAGCTGCTTCTAATTGTTAGACTACTTTCACACTCACGTTTTGTGCGGTCTGTTAGCCGCTTACCTTAAATAGTATAAAAGCTAAAAAAAAAAAAAATTAAGCAAAAGCATCAGGTATTAAAAATATATAAGGTCAAAACAATATAAAAAAAAATATTTAAACTGCTTTTATAAAGTTACTAGAACGAAAATACAACTTTTGCGAGAGAGAGAACAAGTTAATAATAAAACGTCTGAAACCAAATATGAAAATACTGTATGCACGCATTATTGACCTAGTTACACATTCCATTTATGTGTCTAATAACCTATTAGACCTCAAGGATGATACTGTATGTTCTCTCTGTGCAATCATAGCAATACATATTAAAAACTAAATTAAAACCGGATGTGCACATGTTCTGTATAGATGGAAAATGACCCTCAGAAATATCTCATAACTTGAGTCATATTTCTCAGAAAAACCAAGGACCAAGCAGGTTGAAATCCAAGATTTCAGATCCTTTTTCTCACAGACATGTATCACTGGTGTATAATCCGTAGACTGACAGTGGCTCCCACCTACAATTTCATGTTTAAGGGAAGATTTTGTAAAAGGAGAGGTAAAAAAAATCAAAAATGTCTATGCAGCAGCATATGTAAAGATGGAGCTATCAATATTGTTTCCATCTTTACATCTTTGTTAGAAAACTTTAATAAATTAGAAAAATACCTTATAACAGGCTCTAGCAACTTACAAGTAAAACCTCATTTGTTGTGAATAATGCTGATTTATCTTCCAGCGATAAAGTAAGCCCTTTCATCTTCACATTCTGTTTGAAATTTCACAGTCACTGAAAGTGATAAAGTTGACATCTGGAAAGTTAAAATCTGGTTTTGATTAGTTAATTTTCCCATATTAGCAAGTGATAATCTTTTTTTTATTATTTTAGATTTTGGCAATGAATTCAGTATGAAAGGAAATGAAGGCTCATTGAAAATTCTATCTTACTGTATGTCATTCCATGAATGGTGAGATGGAGTTGAATTCAATAACTATGGAGCTCCATTTGCCAATAGATATAGTAGAGTGTGTTTTGCCACTACACTATTGGAGTCATTTGACATTATAAAGACATGTTTTACATTTTTGTAAATTATAAAGCTGGAATGTATGACCTAAAAATGAGCTTACAGTTCTGTTGTGAGACTTCATTTGGGTTGTATAGATTGCTCAGCTGAGTTTTACCACATTGAAAATGTATCACCTGTCAATATACATGCCCCCTGTAATCTGTAATCAGGCTGTAAGCTGTCATTTAGGGATGAGCGAACCCGAACTGTATAGTTCGGGTTCGTACCGAATTTTGGGGTGTCCGTGACACGGACCCGAACCCGAACATTTTTGTAAAAGTCCGGGTTCGGGTTCGGTGTTCGGCGCTTTCTTGGCGCTTTTTGAAAGGCTGCAAAGCAGCCAATCAACAAGCGTCATACTACTTGGCCCAAGAGGCCATCACAGCCATGCCTACTATTGGCATGGCTGTGATTGGCCAGTGCACCATGTGACCCAGCCTCTATTTAAGCTGGAGTCACGTAGCGCCGCACGTCACTCTGCTATGATCAGTATAGGGAGAGGTTGCAGCTGCGACGTTAGGGCGAGATTAGGCAGATTAACTCCTCCAAAAGACTTCATTCTGTGATCGATCTGCAGCTGTGGATCATTGAAGTGCTATTATTGACTTGCTCACTTTTTTGAGGCTGCCCAGAGCGTTTTTAGATTACTTTTTTCTGGGGTGATCGGCGGCCATTTTGTGACTTGTGGAGCGCCAGCACGAGCTATCACTAAGTGTATTTAACCATCGATAGTGTGGTTATTTTGTGCTATATCCTACATCAGCTGCAGGCTGAGCCTGTGTCACCGAAGTGCATTTAACCATCAACAGTCTGGTTATTTTTTGGCCATATACTACATCAGCTGCAGGCTGAGCCTGTTTCACCCAAGTGCATTTAACCATCAACAGTCTGATTATTTTTTGGCCATATACTACATCAGCTGCAGGCTGAGCCTGTGTCACCCAAGTGCATTTAACCATCAACAGTGTGGTTATTTTTTGGCCATATATTACATCAGGGGCAAGTTGAGCCTGTCACCCAGCGCCTAAAAAATAGACCTGACATTTCTATTCAACCAAATCTGCACAGTTTTAGCTGGTCAAGTTATTTGTAGTGACCGTCAAAGCAGACTTTTTGTTCTGGGTTGAAAAAGCATTCCCAAATTTGCCATTCTGAAAGTAACTAGTTTGTGGTATTTCAGGCCTACTTGAAATCTATCCCAAAAAGAAAATCTTACATTGAAGTTATTGATAGTATCATTCAGAAAAACCTAAGACACACTCTAGCGTGCTGATAGAAGTGTCGTTCTGTGATTAAACCTATAACTATCACACAGCGCAAAAAAAACAGGTCTCACATCTCTATTCAACCAAATCTGCACAGTTTTAGCTGGTCAAGTTATTTGTAGTGACCGTCAAAGCAGACTTTTTGTTCTGGGTTGAAAAAGCATTCCCAAATTTGCCATTCTGAAAATAACTAGTTTGTTGTATTTCAGGCCTACTTGAAATCTATCCCAAAAAGAAAATCTTACATTGAAGTTATTGATAGTATCATTCAGAAAAACCTAAGACACACGCTAGCGTGCTGATAGAAGTGTCATTCTGTGATTAAACCTATAACTGTCACACAGCGCAAAAAAAAACAGGTCTCACATCTCTATTCAACCAAATCTGCACAGTTTTAGCTGTTCAAGTTATTTGTAGTGACCGTCAAAGCAGACTTTTTGTTCTGGGTTGAAAAAGCATTCCCAAATTTGCCATTCTGAAAATAACTCGTTTGTGGTATTTCAGGCCTACTTGAAATCTATCCCAAAAAGAAAATCTTACATTGAAGTTATTGATAGTATCATTCAGAAAAACCTAAGACACACGCTAGCGTGCTGATAGAAGTGTCATTCTGTGATTAAACCTATAACTGTCACACAGCGCAAAAAAAAACAGGTCTCACATCTCTATTCAACCAAATCTGCACAGTTTTAGCTGGTCAAGTTATTTGTAGTGACCGTCAAAGCAGACTTTTTGTTCTGGGTTGAAAAAGCATTCCCAAATTTGCCATTCTGAAAATAACTAGTTTGTTGTATTTCAGGCCTACTTGAAATCTATCCCAAAAAGAAAATCTTACATTGAAGTTATTGATAGTATCATTCAGAAAAACCTAAGACACACGCTAGCGTGCTGATAGAAGTGTCATTCTGTGATTAAACCTATAACTGTCACACAGCGCAAAAAAAAACAGGTCTCACATCTCTATTCAACCAAATCTGCACAGTTTTAGCTGGTCAAGTTATTTGTAGTGACCGTCAAAGCAGACTTTTTGTTCTGGGTTGAAAAAGCATTCCCAAATTTGCCATTCTGAAAATAACTAGTTTGTGGTATTTCAGGCCTACTTGAAATCTATCCCAAAAAGAAAATCTTACATTGAAGTTATTGATAGTATCATTCAGAAAAACCTAAGACACACGCTAGCGTGCTGATAGAAGTGTCATTCTGTGATTAAACCTATAACTGTCACACAGCGCAAAAAAAAAACAGGTCTCACATCTCTATTCAACCAAATCTGCACAGTTTTAGCTGGTCAAGTTATTTGTAGTGACCGTCAAAGCAGACTTTTTGTTCTGGGTTGAAAAAGCATTCCCAAATTTGCCATTCTGAAAATAATTAGTTTGTGGTATTTCAGGCCTACTTGAAATCTATCCCAAAAAGAAAATCTTACATTGAAGTTATTGATAGTATCATTCAGAAAAACCTAAGACACACGCTAGCGTGCTGATAGAAGTGTCGTTCTGTGATTAAACCTATAACTGTCACACAGCGCAAAAAAAAACAGGTCTCACATCTCTATTCAACCAAATCTGCACAGTTTTAGCTGGTCAAGTTATTTGTAGTGACCGTAAAAGCAGACTTTTTGTTCTGGGTTGAAAAAGCATTCCCAAATTTGCCATTCTCAAAATAACTAGTTTCTGGTATTTGAGGCCTACTTGAAATCTATCCCAAAAAGGATATCTTACATTGAAGGTACTGATAGTGTCATTCAGAAAAACCTAAGACACACGCTACCGTGCAGATAGAAGTCTGATTCTGTGATTAAACCTTAACCTGTCACACAGTGCAAAAAAAAAACAGGTCTCACATTTCTATTCAATGGTCTGCCGGGTGTTCATTCCAGGGTCATGGAAGTCACGCCTGCGGCCACCCCGTTCTCCGAGGGATATGTCCTGAAATCCAGCTGAAAGCTGCAGAACATCAGTCGGAGGTCTCTCCACTACTGGCGGGCCTCTCTGGCGCCCTCTTCCCACAAGCAAAGGCTCGGCTGGTGGCTGCTGGGGTCTTTTAATGCGTCTAGGATCTTGAGCCTCTTGCTCCTGTCCAGGCTGTCCTTGGCTGGGCTGCCCCCTGGCACGTGCTCTTCCGCGGGCTCTGGCTCGTCCACTCATCTTCTATTCCTGAGAGGATATAAACCGCTAATAAGGTCAATCTGCCGCCTAGCAGCTCCGCCGTGGCACAATCACCTCAGAACTCGCACACTGGTGACTTTAGGTATCTTCACTGGTCACTTTGAGCAGAATGATGACATCCGAGTCACGGCACCAAATGTAACCCTCTTTTCCTTGCACCATCTGCGACACCTCCAGCTTTCACACTCACTCGGTCACCAGCTCCTCCAGGCATAAACTCTATGTGGACTCTAAGGGACGACACTCAGGTCTTCTGTGGTTTAAAGCTTTATTGAGGTGTAGTGCACTTGGCTGGAGCCTGTAATACAACAGGGAAACACTGCCACTATGTGGTATACAGCCAGGTCACCAGCCCACCTATATCATAACAGGCAGTCATTATATTACATTCCCACATACATGTTACAGGATATAACAAAGCATACAGAAAAATGAACAAGAGAAAATCATTTACAAAGATATTGCAGCAGGGTGACCTGGAATACAGCATGTCTTGCAGCCATTTTATGAAGAACACATGTCTCTTTAACTGTACATCATCTACTCAGCCTAGCATGTGCTGCAGGGTTTAAAGGCTGCTAAAAAACATACAGTCACCTCTTTATATTCTACAGAACTATTATGGGTATATATTATAACTTTTTACAATAGATAAATGAACTTTAGCTTTAGAGAACTTAGACAGAGATCCTACCTCCTTCACAGTAAATGTCTGCACTGAGGAGACCAAACCAAGTAGCAGAATACACAGGGGGCTTTCTGGAAGAGTCCACTGTAAAGACTCTGTCTGTTAAAACTTTCCTCAGTTATCTAATAGCACATTTGAAGAGGTTTATTTAGCATGTCCTGACTCTCTGCTAACAGCTTATGAATATATGGAACTATATTTAACAAGTGATCATTGCTGCAGCTCCTGTATATTGGTATGACCCTATTGCAAACCTGCAGACTGGATATTTGGTGAAACTTCATGTGGTTCATATCGACTGTACTACACCACTGACTTGGTGCCTGGGCCTAAATATGTGACAGTGGCCTGTTCCAGTGGTGGGTGACGTGATGCCTGATTCTCTGCTATGACATGAAGACAGATTCTGTGCTGACATAAGGCCAGATTCTCTGTTACGGACCTCTCTCCTCTGCCTGGGCCTAAATGTGTGACAGTGGCCTGTTCCAGTGGTGGGTGACATGAAGCCTGATTCTCTGCTATGACATGAAGACAGATTCGGTGCTGACATAAGGCCAGATTCTCTGTTACGGGACCTCTCTCCTCTGCCTGGGTGCCTGGGCCTAAATGTGTGACAGTGGCCTGTTCCAGTGGTGGGTGACGTGAAGCCTGATTCTCTGCTATGACATGAAGACAGATTCTGTGCTGACATAAGGCCAGATTCTCTGTTACGGGACCTCTCTCCTCTGCCTGGGTGCCAGGGCCTAAATGTGTGCAAGTGGCCTGTTCCAGTGGTGGGTGACGTGATGCCTGATTCTCTGCTATGACATGAAGACAGATTCTGCGCTGACATAAGGCCAGATTCTCTGTTACGGGACCTCTCTCCTCTGCCTGGGTGCCTGGGCCTAAATGTGTGACAGTGGCCTGTTCCAGTGGTGGGTGACGTGATGCCTGATTCTCTGCTATGACATGAAGACAGATGAGATAAGGCGCTGACATAAGGCCAGATTCTCTGTTACGGGACCGCTCTCCTCTGTCTGGGTGCCGGGGTCTAAATGTGTGACAGTGGCCTGTTCCAGTGGTGGCTGACGTGAAGCCTGATTCTCTGCTATGACATGAAGACAGATTCTGCGCTGACATAAGGCCAGATTCTCTGTTACGGGACCGCTCTCCTCTGTCTGGGTGCCGGGGCCTAAATGTGTGACAGTGGCCTGTTCCAGTGGTGGGTGACGTGAAGCCTGATTCTCTGCTATGACATGAAGACTGATTCTGCGCTGACATGAAGCCAGATTCTCTGCTATGGCATGAAGAGACTGATTCTCTGCTGACATGAAGCCAGATTCTTTGCTATGGCATGAAGAGACTGATTCTCTGCTGACGTGAAGCCAGATTCTCTGCTATGGGACCTCTGTCCAATTGATATTGGTTCATTTTTATTTTTTTAATTTTAATTTTAATTCATTTCCCTATCCACATTTGTTTGCAGGGGATTTACCTACATGTTGCTGCCTTTTGCAGCCCTCTAGCTCTTTCCTGGGCTGTTTTACAGCCTTTTTAGTGCCCAAAAGTTCGGGTCCCCATTGACTTCAATGGGGTTCGGGTTCGGGACGAAGTTCGGGTCGGGTTCGGATCCCGAACCCGAACATTTCCGGGAAGTTCGGCCGAACTTCTCGAACCCGAACATCCAGGTGTTCGCTCAACTCTACTGTCATTCTATTATGTCCATTATGTCCAGACTAGCAATAAACCTTGCTGTGTGAAAAAATACAACAGGCTCTAAAAAACTGTGCCCCTTATATGCAATCACTCTGCCAACACTCTTTACCCTGTATGCCATCACTGTCCACTGGGTAATGCACCACTATGTCCCCTGTGTGCCATCACTGTCCCCGTCCCCTGTGTGTCATTAACCTCTATGTCTATTGTATAAAAAATACAATGGGCTAAGGAAAACTCTTTTCTCACTTTTATTGACACATCGATGTTGTTACCAAGGTGTATTTGTCCACCTAAGGTTGTATTGAGGAACCTATCTAACCTATTGAAATGCACTCTTAATTGTTTGCTTGTTTTCATTGAGGTGGGTAAAATCATGTGATTTCATTTTTAGTTAGAAAACATACAATACATCTATAATACCTATACAATATGTGAATAAATTGGCTGTAAAACTATGGTACTATGTGTGTTATCCACCTGTCCTTGCCCCCTGATTACATAGAGAATACTCAGAAAAAAGTTTAGATATAGAGTAAGAGACCTTGTTGTAGATATTGCTAATATAAAGGATACCCCTGATCTTGAGACATAAGAACAGAGTTTACAAAGGACGATGGCAGCTGCTCTAATTTTAGGACATATAAGCAATCCACCCACCACCATATGGCAGAGTAATTGTATGATCCTTCAAAAATATGTGAGTAGTATTTGCGGGAGGGATTCTGTACACCTGAAGGGTCTTAATAAAACGCTAATATACACCTGTTTTATCTAAAGAAAAATACAATCCTTCCATCAATTTAAAAAGGTTCTATTTGTTGTATATTTTGGCTGCTTTTGCGTTTGTGGCCATACATATCAGTCTAAAGTTAATTTAAACTACAATTTAAACCAAGATGATCCTTCATCGGGTGGAGTTTAACAACCAAAGATGATTTTGGCTGACTGATAATAGACATCATCTTATGGAAAGAAGTTGACCATGTTTAAGCATTTCGTATACTAGTCCACAGATGATCTCTCTGTGAAAGAACATTCCCAGAAAGATCATTTGTCCAGTTTGAATGACTGTAGCTACTACTATGGACTAAAATACAGTATTTGTATAGCTGCATTGGCTTAACTAACATTTATTAGATGACCCTCCCTTCGATGATTGTCCAACCATCAATCTACTTCTGTCAAATGTGTATGGCCATAAGTCGTTAGCACTTGAGTACAAGTACATTTTTAAGATGTTCTCGTTTTTCACAGAGATGTTTTAGGTTTTTAAAAAAATCAAATACACCCAGCTTAGCATGCAGGTGTATCTCAATGAGGAGAGGAAAATAAACCACTTCAAACACGTGGTTTATCTAACCTGTAGGTACAAATATTCTGGTATGTTGAAAATGAACATTTCCAATCCCTTTGTATGGTCAGCTTAACTCATGGCACCTCACAGCATATAGAACCCCCTTTTTAGATCTTGTCTGTAAACTACAGTTGCAAGAAAAAGTATGTGAACCCTTTGGAATGATATGGATTTCTGCACAAATTGGTCATAAAATGTGATCTGATCTTCATCTAAGTCACAACAATAGACAATCACAGTCTGCTTAAACTAATAACACACAAAGAATTAAATGTTACCATGTTTTTATTGAACACACCATGTAAACATTCATAGTGCAGGTGGAAAAAGACTAATGACATCTCCAAGAGCTAATTGGAGTGAGGTGTCAGCCAACTGGAGTCCAATCAATGAGATGAGATTGGAGGTGTTGGTTACAGCTGCCCTGCCCTATAAAAAACACACACCTGTTCTGGGTTTGCTTTTCACAAGAAGCATTGCCTGATGTCAATGATGCCTTGCACAAAAGAGCTCTCAGAAGTCCTATGATTAAGAATTGTTGACTTGCATAAAGCTGGAAAGGGTTATAAAAGTATCTCCAAAAGCCTTGCTGTTCATCAGTCCACGGTAAGACAAATTGTCTATAAATGGAGAAAGTTCAGCACTGCTGCTACTCTCCCTAGGAGAGGCCGTCCTGTAAAGATCACTGCAAGAGCACAGCGCAGACTGCTCAATGAGGTGAAGAAGAATCCTAGAGTGTCAGCTAAAGACTTACAAAAGTCTCTGGCATATGCTAACATCCCTGTTAGCGAATCTATGATACGTAAAACACTAAACAAGAATGGATTTCATGGGAGGATACTACAGAGGAAGCCACTGCTGTCCAAAAAAAACATTGCTGCACGTTTACAGTTTACACAAGAGCACCTGGATGTTCCACAGCAGTACTGGCAAAATATTCTGTGGACAGATGAAACCAAAGTTGAGTTTTTTGGAGGAAACACACAACACTATGTGTGGAGAAAAAGAGGCACAGCACACCAACATCAAAACCTCATCCCAACTGTGAAGTATGGTGCTGTGGGCATCATGGTTTGGGGCTGCTTTGCTGCGTCAGGGCTTGGACGGATTGCTATCATCGAAGGAAAAATGAATTCCCAAGTTTATCAAGACATTTTGCAGGAGAATTTAAGGCTATCTGTCCACCAGCTGAAGCTCAACAGAAGATGGGTGTTGCAACAGGACAACGACCCAAAGCATAGAAGTAAATCAACAACAGAATGGCTTAACCACCTCAGCTCCCCTAGCTTAAACCCCCTTAATGACCAGACCACTTTTTACAATTCTGCACTACACTACTTTCACGGTTTATTGCTCGGTCATACAACTTACCACCCAAATGAATTTTACCTCCTTTTCTTATCACTAATATAGCTTTCATTTAGTGGTATTTCATTGCTGCTGACATTTTAACTTTTTTTGATATTAATCGAAATTGACCAAAATTTTTGCAAAAAAATGACATTTTTCAATTTCGGTTGTAAAATTTTTCAAATAAAACTACATTTCTATATAAATTTTTCTCTAAATTTATTGTTCTACATGTCTTTGATTAAAAAAAAATGCAATAAGGGTATATTTATTGGTTTGGGTAAAAGTTATAGCGTTTACAATTTATGGTGCAAAAATGTGAATTTACGCACTTTGACTTTCTGAGCTCCTGTCATGTGTTCTGAGGTTCTACAATGCCCAGACAGAAGAAACACCCCACAAATAACCCCATTTCGGAAAGTAGACACCCTAAGGTATTCGCTGATGGGCATAGTGAGTTCATGGAAGTTTTTATTTTTTGTCACAAGTTAGCGGAAAATGATTATTATTTTATTTTATTTCTTACAAAGTCTCATATTCCACTAACTTGTGACAAAAAATAAAATTTTACATGAACTCACCATACCCCTCATTAAATACCTTGGGGTGTCTTCTTTCTAAAATGGAGTCACTTGTGGGGTATTTATACTGCCCTTGCATTTTAGGGGCTCCTAAAGTGTGAGAAGTAGTTTGGAATCCAAATGAGTAAAAATGCCCTGTGAAATCCTAAAAGTACTCATTGGAATTTGGGCCCCTTTGCGCACCTAGGCTGCAAAAAAGTGACGCACATGTGGTATCGCCGTACTCAGAAGAAGTAGGGCAATGTGTTTTGAGGTGTATTTTTACATATACCCATGCTGGGTGAGATAAATATCTCTGTAAAAGGCAACTTTTCCCATTTTTTTATACAAAGTTGTCATTTTACAGAGATATTTCTCACACACAGTATGGGTATATGTAAAAATACAAACCAAAACACATTGCCCTATTTCTCCTGAGTACGGCGATACCACATGTGTGACACTTTTTTTCAGCCTAGGTGCGCAAAGGGGCCCAAATTCCAATGAGTATCTTTTAGGAGGGCATTTTTAGGCATTTGGATTCCAGACTTCTTCTCACGCTTTAGGGCCCCTAAAATGCCAGGGCAGTATAAATACCCCACATGTGACCCCATTTTGGAAAGAAGACACCCCAAGGTAATCAATGAGGGGCATGGCGAGTTCATAGAATTATTATTTTTTTGGCACAAGTTAGCGGAAAATGATTTATTTTTTTTTTTTCTCACAAATTCTCCCTTTCCACTAACTTGTGACAAAAAGTTCAAATTTTCACGGACTCACTATGCCCCTCAGCGAATACCTTGGGGTGTCTACTTTCCGAAATGGGGTCATATGTGGGGTGTGAGAAGAAGTCTGGAATATAAATGTCTAAACATTTTTACGCATTTGGATTCCGTGAGGGGTATGGTGAGTTCATGTGAGATTTTATATTTTTTGTCACAAGTTAGTGGAATATGAGACTTTGTAAGAAAGAACAAAAAAACAAAAACAAAAAAATTTCCGCTAACTTGTGCCAAAAAAAAAACTCACCATGCCCCTCAAAAGTGATCTTTATAGCGCCGCAGCGATTTTACGGCGTTTTTGCAGTGATCAGAAAAAAAAATATTCTGTCACTGCGGTGGGGCGGACTGAACGCAAGTGTGCGCACAAGATCAGGCCTGATCGGGCGAACACTGTGTTTTTTGTAGAGCCTACAGAACATGTCCTATTCTTGTCGGCAATTGCGGACAAGAAAAGGCATTTTCTATATAGTTCTGGCAATGTGCGGATCCGCAAAATGCGGAAAGCACATTGCCGGTGTCTGTGTTTTGCGGATCCGGGGTCTCCGTGTTTTGCGGATCCGCAAAACACATACGGACGTCTGAATGGAGCCTTACAGGGGGGTGATCAATGACAGGGGGGTGATCAGGGAGTCTATATGGGGTGATCAGTGGTTAATAAGGGGTTAAAAAGTGACAGGGGGGGTGTAGTGTAGTGTGGTGATTGGTGCTACTTACAGAGCTGCCTGTGTCCTCTGGTGGTCGATCCAAGCAAAAGGGACCACCAGAGGACCAGGTAGCAGGTATATCAGACGCTGTTAACAAAACAGCGTCTGATATACCCTTCAAGGGTTAATAAAAAATTGCATCTATAGCCTGCCAGCGAATGATCGCCGCTGGCAGACTGTAGATCAGCTCGTTTACCTTCCGATACTGTGAACGCGCGCTCCTGTGTGCGCGCGTTCACAGGAAATCTCGCGTCTCGCGAGATGACGCCCCGATGCATCAAGGAGGAACAAACCGACCGCCCGCAGGACGCATCCCTGCGTTAGGCGGTCGGGAGGCGGTTAAACAGAAGAAAATAGGCCTTCTGGAGTGGCCCAGTCAGAGTCCTGACCTCACCCCGATTGAGATGCTGTGGCATGACCTCAAGAAAGCGATTCACACCAGACATCCCAAGAATATTGCTGAACTGAAACAGTTCTGTAAAGAGAAATGGTTTAGAATTACTCCTGACCGTTGTGCACGTCTGATCTGCAACTACAGGAAAGGTTTGGTTGAAGTTGTTGCTGTTATAGCAGAGGTTATGAGGTTTGTGCTCCCCTCTGTATGTATTACTAAAAATCAGATTAGATACCATCAAGTGGTTGATTTTTATCTGTTGTTACTGTCTGGGAAACATCCCTATTTTTAAAACAGATTTGTAAATAGAGATGGCCTTGCGGTTCGCCCGGCGGTTGTTTCACGGCAAACTTTGCTCGTTCGCGGATCATGCGAACATATGCGCCATTTTTTTTGCATAGTGCCGAACTTTGATCCATGACACATCCATCAGGTGGGACAGAACAGCCAATTGAGATGTTTCAGTACATGGACACACACCCTACCCTATAAATAAACCCGATCTGGCAGCCATTTTACATTCTGTTTTTTGCCAGTGTAGGGAGAGGTTGCTGTGTGGAGCAGGAACAGATTATTAACCCCTTAAGGACACGGCCATATTGCACCTTAAGGACCAGGGCATTTTTTGCAAATCTGACCAGTGTCACTTTATGTGGCAATAACTTTAAAACGCTTTTACTTATCTAATCTGAAATTGTTTCTTCGTCACATATTGTACTTCATGACACTGGAAAAATGGAGTAAAAAAAATACATTTTTATTTATAAAAAAATACAAAATTTTCCAAACATTTTGAAAAATTAGCAAATTTCCAAGTTTCAATTTCTCTACTTCTATAATACATAGTAATACCTCCAAAAATAGTTAAGAATTTACATTCCCCATATGTCTACTTTATGTTTGGATCATTTTGGGAATGCCATTTTATTTTTTGGGGACGTTACAAGGCTTAGAAGTTTAGAAGCAAATCTTGAAATTTTTCAGAAAAATTCTAAAACCCACTTTTTCAGGACAAGTTCAGGTCTGAAGTCACTTTGTGAGGCTTACATAATAGAAACTGTAACGGATCTCCTGGCACCCCGACTGGGTACAGGAACAGCTCTTACAAGAGCTAGGAGTTATAGCCAGGGAAGTATACAGTGTATAGCAATCCCCACACACATGAGACGAGGCTCTATGTTGAATGTAAAACAGGAACTCACTTTATTGAAGACCAACTTAATGTATTTACAGTTCAAGAAGTCTAACAACATAACGTAATCAACCATGAACAACATGCAAACAGACATGTCCCCCCCCCACTTCATAATGAATGAATAGGGAGACAGGAGACACATGTGATGGGATTATCTCCTGAGTGTAGCATAGGGTGATCTACTCATCTAGGAGTCGGCTGCTCCTAGAGTCAGCTATCTTAAACCCATCACTAACACAATCAGTGGGAGTCTCAGTGAAGAGTTAACCCCTTTTTGTGTTGCTGAATTCACACCCTTCACCTTTAATGGGCAATAGGAAATATGTGTCTCCATAGGAGGCTGGCCCTCAGACTTCTCCAGCAGCCCCAGTGACGGTTTAGTCTATCACATTTCTCCCCTCCCAACAGTAGACTAACCAGGTATCTGACCTCCTGTCGGTCGGTGCCTGAGTTAGTCGAGTAGCCCACCCATAAACAAACACTGGACCTGTTGAATTCTGGGGCATGGCTCTGTTCTGTATGTCCCCAGCTGTTGAGTGGGCGTATGCTACTCCTTGCTTCATTGTTGTTCTCTAGCTTAGAGCTGTGGGTACTTGGTGGGCAGAGGTCAACTGCGCTCTGCCCAGATGCTAGCTCTTCCGCTGGGGTAGCCTGTGGGGAATCAGCCTCTGGACAAGAGGATAGGGGAGGGCAGAGGCCAACTACACTCTGCCCAGATGCCAGCTCTTCCGCTGGGGTAGCCTATGGGGAGTCAGGCTCTAGACAAAAGGAAAGGGGAGGGCAGAGGCCGACTGCGCTCTGCCCAGATGTCAGCTCTTCCGCTGGGGTAGCCTGTGGGGAGTCAGGCTCTGGACAAGAGCATAGGGGAGGGCAAAGGCCGACTGCACTCTGCCCAGATGCCAGCTCTTCCACTGGGATGTGGTCAGGGAATCCTACCCCCAGGACCTTGTTGTGGTTCGGCTGTTGAGAGGAGGAATCGCTTACCTCCTCTTCCTGACATTCCTGCGGGGTTGGTTGGGGATCTGTACCGGCCATCCAGCATCCCTGTAGGTCTAGTGCAGAGACCGCAGTCCCGTCTGCACCATCGGAGTTAGGGGTGCTGTCCCCCTGTGGTTGGGGAGAGAGACCGGTTGTCTCCTCTCCCTGCAAGATACACTGCCGCTGGGGAATGGAGACGCTGCTCTCCTCTCCCTGCAAAACATACTGCCGCTGGGGAGCAGGACCGACTGTCCCTACTCCCTGAAACTCCGGCTGCTGTTGGGGAGTCAGACTGACTGTCTGGTCTCCGGGTAATGCTGGCTGTAGTTGGGGATCTGGGCCGGCTGCCCAGCATCCCTGTAGGGTCGGTGGAGAGACTTCAGGCCCATGTCTACCTGCCGTCGGGAGGTCTTCCCAGAACCAGTCGATGAAACTCCCATCTGCGCCATCGGAGTTAGGGGTGCTGTCCCCCTCTGGTTGGGGAGAGAGACCGGTTGTCTCCTCTCCCTGCAAGATACACTGCCGCTGGGGAATGGAGACGCTGCTCTCCTCTCCCTGCAAAACATACTGCCGCTGGGGAGCAGGACCGACTGTCCCTTCTCCCTGAACTCCGGCTGCTGTTGGGGAGTCAGACTGACTGTCTGGCCTCCGGGTAATGCTGGCTGTAGTTGGGGATCTGGGCCGGCTGCCCAGCATCCCTGTAGGGCTGGTGGAGAGACTTCGGGCCCATCTCTACCTGCCGTCGGGAGGTCTTCCCAGAACCAGTCAATGAAGTTCCCTACTTTGGGAGCTGGTATGGAAGCAGGGGGTATTGCGCCCAGTCTTCCCAGTTGTAGGATGGCAGATCTGGCTCTGCTTGTCGGGTAGATTGGGGCTGAACGGAGATGAGCAGGTGTTGGTAGGTCTGCTCCAGCTCCCACTTCATTGTTACCAGGTGGGTCATGTCTTTGCTCACCTTCCATCCGTCAGCATAAATATGCATGCCCATTCGGTAGTCGTAGATGTCCCAAAACCTAGACTCCTCCGTGCTGCCAAGATCAATGTCCCCCTCCAAGGCCTCCCATAGTAACCCAGGTCAATCATAATCCTTCCCTTCAGGTAAGTCGTGCTTGGCCGTCCAGGGAGAATGTTGAATGACATGCCACCTTAGGGCCCGGTAAGCGTCCTCGAGTCAAAGCTCCTTACATACCAGGCTCTGGAGCTCTGTTACCCACTTGTCCAGGGGCTGCTCTCCCAAGAGACCCATCCGCATCGCCACAAGCTTCTGTACCCGCTGCTCATAACTGGGGAGACTCTCACCTTGCTGCCGCTGGGCATTTTCCAGGGCATCATACCAAACTTGTACCCTTTCTGTCTGCATCCCTGTAGTCCGCGGCTGCCTCCTCCTCCTCGTCATGGAACGCTGTCCAAAGACTAGTTGATTCCATCCTGCTGTATCCAGGGGCGCTGTATGGGGACAAGCGTTTCCCTCAATTTTGTAAATCCATGAACGGTGTCTCCAAGCTGCTTCTCCTCTCACTAGGACGCCATCCCACTGCTTGCCACCAATGTAACGGATCTCCTGGCACCCTAACTGGGTACCTCCGTTGATGGTTGCTCCTAGTGCTTCCCGAGGACTCCAAGCACTCCGCTCGACACCGTAACCACCACAGGAACAAGGAACAGGAACATCTCTTACAAGAGCTAGGGGTTATAGACAGGGGAGTATACAGCGTTTAGCAATCCCCACACACATGAGACGAGGCTCTATGTTGAATGTAAAACAGGAACTCACTTTATTGAAGACCAACTCAATATATATACAGTTCATGAAGTCTAACAACATAACGCAATCAACCATGAACAACATGCAAACTGACATCTCCCCCCCTTCCCACTCCATAATGAATGAATAGGGAGAGAGGAGACACATGTGATGGGATTATCTCCTGAGTGTATCATAGGGTGATCTACTCATCTAGGAGTCGGCTGCTCCTAGAGTCAGCTATCTTAATCCCATCACTAACACAATCAGTGGGAGTCTCAGTGCAGAGTTAACCCCTTTTTGTGTTGCTGAATTCACACCCTGCACCTTTAATGGGCAATAGGAAATATGTGTCATATAAATTCCACACATAAATCAGGGTTCATAGTTCCTTTTAACCCCAAAAGCTCAGAGGGGGTCTCCATAGTTCTGGGTCCATTGTCGGTAGGAAAGAGGCTGGCCCTCAGGCTTCTCCAGCAGCCCCAGTGACGGTTTAGTCTGTCACAAAAACCACCCAAAAATGACCCCATCTTACAAACTACACCCCTCAAGGTATTCAAAGTTGATTTTACAAACTTTGTTA
The DNA here is from genome assembly GCF_905171765.1 of Bufo bufo. Lineage (NCBI taxonomy): Eukaryota > Metazoa > Chordata > Amphibia > Anura > Bufonidae > Bufo > Bufo bufo. Next base: position 465,835,403 of record NC_053389.1, on the reverse strand, counting down.
ACCCTTTAGGTGTTCCACAAGAATTAATGGAAAATAGAGATACAATTTCAAAATTTCACTTTTTTGACAGATTTTCCATTTGAATCAATTTTTTCCAGTTACAAAGCAAGGGTTAACAGACAAACAAAACTCAATATTTATAGCCCTGATTCTGCAGTTTACTAAAACACCCCATATGTGGTCGTAAACTGCTGTACGGGGACACGGCATGGCGCAGAAGGAAAGGAACGCCATATGGTTTTTGGAAGGCAGATTTTGCTGGACTGGTTTTTTGACACCATGTCCCATTTGAAGCCCCCTGATGCACCCCTAGAGTAGAAACTCCAAAAAAGTTACCACATTTTGGAAACTACGGGATAGGGTGGCAGTTTTGTTGGTAGAGTACATATGATTTTTGGTTGCTCTATATTACACTTTTTGTTAGGCAAGGTAACAAGAAATAGCTATTTTGGCACCATTTTTATTTTTTGTTATTTACAACATTCCTCTGACAGGTTAGATCATGTGGTATTTTTATAGAGCAGGTTATTACGGATGCGGCGATACCTAATATGTCTATGTTTTTTTATGTAAGTTTTAGACAACTATTTAATTTTTGATACAAAAAAAATCATGTTTTAGTGTCTCCATAGTCCAATAGCTATAGTTTGTTCAGTTTTTGGGCGATTATCTTGGGTAGGGTATGATTTTTGCAGGATGAGATGACGGTTTGATTGGCACTATTTTGGGGTGCGTATGACTTTTTGATTGCTTGCTATTACACTTTTTGTGATGTAAGGTGACAAAAAAATAGCTTTTTTTACACCGTAAATTTTATTTTTTAGGGTATTCATCTGAGGGGTTAGATCATGTGATATTTTTATACAGCAGGTTATTACGGATGCGGTGATGCCTAATATGTGTAGTGCATTTTCTTTTTTTAATTTTTAATCAGTGATAAATGTGTTTTTTTATTTTTACTTTTTTTTGACCAAGGCCCACTTGGTTCAGTTGCGTATAATTTTGGTGCTTTTTTTGCAGTGATTTTTATACCTATAATATACCTTCTAACATAAAAAGTATATTATAGTGCATTTGTATTGTGCAGCAGTTGTGTCCGTTTCTCCTGAGATACCGCAGCGAGATAGAGGGACAAACGCTATTCGAATAAATAATTGCAACTGGTGTGATATACACATACCTGATGCCCCCAAAAAAACTAATTAAGGGGTGCGATATACCTGCTTCCACAAAATACAAATTGAGGGGTGTGATACTCCGGCTTCCACAAAATATTGATTGAGGGGTGTGATACATCGGCTTCCACCAAATATTGTTTGAGGCCTGCGATACACCGGCTTCCACCAAATATTGATTAAGGGGTTTGATTTACTAGCTTCCAGCAAATACTCATTATTGGGTTCTTTATACCTGTTTCCACAAAATATTGATAGAGGGGATTGATATACCTACTTCCACCAAATATTGATTGAGGCCTGCGATACAACGGCTTCCACCAAATAATGATTAAGGGGTTTGATTAACCGGCTTCCAGCAAATACTCATTATTGGGTTCTATATACCTGTTTCCACAAAATACTGATAAAGGGTATTGATATACCAGCTTCCACCAAATATTGATTGAGGCCTGCGATACACAGGCTTCCACCAAATATTGATTAAGGGGTTTGATTTATTGGCTTCCAGCAAATGCTCATTATAGGGTTCTATATACCTGTTTCCACAAAATACTGATAGAGAGTATTGATATACCGGCATCCACCAAATATTGATTGAGGCCTGTGATATACCTGCTTCCACAAATACTGCTCTTCTATAGGGACTTTGTCACAGGGTCATTTTAAAAATGACAGGCAGACGAAGACGCGGGCCGTTCCGCAGGGGTGGTAGGGGTTGGGCAGGTGCAACAGGCCAGAGCCTAAGTGGGAAGTTGGAGAAGGTGCGTGCGATTACGTCAAAGGACGCACCAGAGTTGGTTGAGTGGCTCACTCAGCCTTCCGCTTCTGCACTATTCTCATCCTCTGTATCAGCACCCTCCTCACTCTCTGCTGTGTGCACCCCCCAAAGACACCACCACCACCATAGCCCCTCCACTCGAGTCAGAGTAATTATTTTCCAATCAATTCCCATTCCGATGCGCAGCCATTCTTTGCATCGGATGAGGAAGAGGAGGTAGCAACGGCCGCCACCCAGCGGTCCGATGACAGTACCCAGATTAGCCCAAGGAGGGTGGTCCCCGCTGTTGCTGCCTACTCCGAGATCTCTAATGTCAGTGGTGATGAAAGTAATGATGATGACATGTCGATGGACGACATGTGGGTGCCCACAAGAGAGGAAGAGGAGGGGAGTTCAGAGGGAGAGACGGAGAAGCAGATAGGGAGGATAAAGAGGAGAAGCAGGCAGTTCTCACAGTGCACTGGAGGCAAAAAGCAGACTGCAAATGTATCTGGAGCGAGCCATCCACCATGCACAGTCACATCTTGCGCTCCCAGGACGCCGACACATGGCTCCGCAGAATGGGCTTTTTTTAACATGTCAGCTGCTGACAATAGTGTTGCCATCTGCAGCCTGTGCCGGCGCTCTTCACCTTCTCCTCTCTCCTCCCATTTGTCCGCCACTCCACCTTCCACCGTGCCGTCTGCCGTCACTGCGTTCATCTGGCAAAAGGCAGGCTTCCGTGGACCGAATGTTCGAACGTAAAAAGTTGATGAGGACGGATAACCCTCTTGCCCAACGGCTAACCTTCGGCTTGTCGAAACTGATATCCCGCCAACTACTGCCATATAAACTGGTGGACTCAGAGGCCTTTAGAAAATTTGTGTCCATTGGCACACCGCAATGGAATATTTCTCCCAGAAGGGCATTCCAGAGCCATATGGCCATGTTCAGCAGCAAGTGAATGTATCTCTGGCACACAGTGTCAGTGCCAAGATACATCTGACCACAGACACGTAGTCTAGCAAACACGGGCAGGGAAGGTACATAACTTTTACTGCCCACTGGGTGAACCTTCTGACGGCTGTCAAGCATGCGACCCGTGGCACCTGTGTGGATTTGGTGTTACCGCCACGGATTGCATGCAGGCCTGCCTCTTCTTCTCCTCCTCATACTCCATCGTCCGTCTCCTCCTCGGCTGACTCCTCCTTTTCCACTGCTATCGCCTCTTCTGCTGCACCCCCCCCCCCAGCTCCCCAGAATCTATTCGACATGCCAGATGAGACGTTGCCATGCTGTGCTGCGGATGTTGTGCTTGGAAGCCAAGAGCCACACCGATCCTGCACTCCTTTCAGCTCTGCAGTCACAGGCCAACCATCGTGAACTTAGTCATGCAGCTATTAGTTGCCAAATACCCCGTGGTCCAGGACATCTTGCAGCAGGCCAGAAAAATCTCTGCCCAGAAGATCTTACACGGCCTTGGCTCGCCTTGCTGACGTTCAGTGGCAACACCACTTACCCGTCAGACGTCTGATTTGTGACTGTCCGACCCGCTGGAACTCCACCTTGTATATGCTTGATAGGCTGCTCCAGCATAAACGTGCTATTAACGACTACTTGTACGAACTCTGCGGCAGAACAGGTTCTGGGGAGCTTGTTTTTTTTCACCTGGCCAGTGGCTGCTCATGCGCGACGCATGCAGACTTCTGCGGCCATTTGATGAGATCACTAAACTGGTCAGTCGTACTGTTAAGCGAGAATATTCGAATAACGAATTTTAATCGCGAATTTCGGCACTTCGAGAATTCGCAAATATTTAGAATATAGTGCCATATATTAGTTATATCGAATATTCGTCATTTTTTCCATCTGAACACATGATTCCTCCCTGCTTCTTGCTTGTGGGCCAATTTACTTCATTGGCCCACAAGCATGAAGCAGGTAGGAATCATATGTTCACTTCAGATGGAAAAAAATAATGAATATTCTAAAAAACAAATATATAGCACTATATTGAATATAGTGCTATATATTTGTTTTTTAGAATATTCATAATTTTTTTCCATCTGAAGTCATAATTCCTCCCTGCTTAACTGCCTCCGGACCGCCTAACGCAGGATCGCGTTCCGGAGGCGGCAGCCCTGCGCACAGTCACGCATCTGCGCGTCATCTCGCGAGACGCGAGAGTTCCTGTGAACGCGCGCACACAGGCGTGCACGTTCACAGGATCGGAAGGTAAGCGAGTGGATCTCCAGCCTGCCAGCGGCGAACGTTCGCTGGCAGGCTGGAGATGCGATTTTTTTTAACCCCTAACAGGTATATTAGACTCTGTTTTGATAACAGCGTCTAATATACCTGCTACCTGGTCCTCTGGTGGTCCCTTTTGTTTGGATCGACCACCAGAGGACACAGGTAGCTCAGTAAAGTAGCACCAAACACCACTACACTACACTACACCCCCCTGTCACTTATTAACCCCTTATGAACCCCTGATCACCCCTGATCACCCCATATAGACTCCCTGATCACCCCCCTGTCATTGATCACCCCCCTGTCATTGATCACCCCCCTGTAAGGCTCCATTCAGATGTCCGTATGATTTTTACGGATCCACTGATACATGGATCGGATCCGCAAAACGCATACGGACGTCTAAATGGAGCCTTACAGGGGGGTGATCAATGACGGGGGTGATCACCCCATATAGACTCCCTGATCACCCCCCTGTCATTGATCACCCCCCTGTCATTGATCACCCCCCTGTAAGGCTGCATTCAGATGTCCGTATGTTTTTTACGGATCCACGGATACATGGATCGGATCCGCAAAACACATACAGGCGTCTGAATGGAGCCTTACAGGGGGGTGATCACCCCATATAGACTCCCTGATCACCCCCCTGTCATTGATCACCCCCTTGTAAGGCTCCATTCAGACGTCCGTATGATTTTTACGGATCCACTGATACATGGATCGGATCCGCAAAACACATACGGACATCTGAATGGAGCCTTATAGGGGGGTGATCAATGACAGGGGGGTGATCACCCCATATAGACTCCCTGATCACCCCCCTGTCATTGATCACCCCCCTGTCATTGATCACCCCCCTGTAAGGCTGCATTCAGATGTCCGTATGATTTTTACGGATCCACTGATACATGGATCGGATCCGCAAAACACATACGGACATCTGAATGGAGCCTTATAGGGGGGTGATCAATGACAGGGGGGTGATCACCCCATATAGACTCCCTGATCACCCCCCTGTCATTGATCACCCCCCTGTCATTGATCACCCCCCTGTAAGGTTGCATTCAGATGTCCGTATGATTTTTACGGATCCACTGATACATGGATCGGATCCGCAAAACACATACGGACATCTGAATGGAGCCTTACAGGGGGGTGATCACCCCATATAGACTCCCTGATCACCCCCCTGTCATTGATCACCCCCTTGTCATTGATCACCCCCCTGTCATTGATCACCCCCCTGTAAGGCTGCATTCAGATGTCCGTATGATTTTTACGGATCCACTGATACATGGATCGGATCCGCAAAACACATACGGACATCTGAATGGAGCCTTATAGGGGGGTGATCAATGACAGGGGGGTGATCACCCCATATAGACTCCCTGATCACCCCCCTGTCATTGATCACCCCCCTGTAAGGTTGCATTCAGATGTCCGTATGATTTTTACGGATCCACTGATACATGGATCGGATCCGCAAAACACATACGGACATCTGAATGGAGCCTTACAGGGGGGTGATCACCCCATATAGACTCTCTGATCACCCCCCTGTCATTGATCACCCCCCTGTCATTGATCACCCCCCTGTAAGGCTGCATTCAGATGTCCGTATGATTTTTACGGATCCACTGATACATGGATCGGATCCGCAAAACACATACGGACATATGAATGGAGCCTTATAGGGGGGGTGATCAATGACAGGGGGGTGATCACCCCATATAGACTCCCTGATCACCCCCCTGTCATTGATCACCCCCCTGTCATTGATCACCCCCCTGTAAGGCTGCATTCAGATGTCCGTATGATTTTTACGGATCCACTGATACATGGATCGGATCCGCAAAACACATACGGACATCTGAATGGAGCCTTACAGGGGGGTGATTAATGACAGGGGAGTGATCACCCCATATAGACTCCCTGATCACCCCCCTGTCATTGATCACCCCCCTGTCATTGATCACCCCCCTGTAAGGCTCCATTCAGACATTTTTTGGCCCAAGTTAGTGGAGATTATTTTTTTTTTTCTTACAAAGTCTCATATTCCACTAACTTGTGTCAAAAAATAAAATCTCCCATGAACTCACCATACCCCTCACGGAATCCAAATGCGTAAAAAATTTTAGACATTTATATTCCAGACTTCTTCTCACGCTTTAGTGCCCCTAGAATGCCAGGGCAGTATAAATACCCCACATGTGACCCCATTTCGGAAAGAAGACACCCCAAGGTATTCCGTGAGGGGCATATTGAGTCCATGAAAGATTGAAATTTTTGTCCCAAGTTAGCGGAAAGGGAGACTTTGTGAGAAAAAAAATATATATCAATTTCCGCTAACTTGTGCCAAAAAAAAATAAATTCTATGAACTCGCCATGCCCCTCATTGAATACCTTGGGGTGTCTTCTTTCCAAAATGGGGTCACATGTGGGGTATTTATACTGCCCTGGCATTCTAGGGGCCCTAAAGCGTGAGAAGTCTGGGATCCAAATGTCTAAAAATGCACTCATAAAAGGAATGTGGGCCCCTTTGCGCATCTAGGCTGCAAAAAAGTGTCACACATCTGGTATCGCCGTACTCAGGAGAAGTTGGGCAATGTGTTTTGGGGTGTCATTTTACATATACCCATGCTGGGTGAGATAAATATCTTGGTCAAATGCCAACTTTGTATAAAAAATGGGAAAAGTTGTCTTTTGCCGAGATATTTCTCTCACCCAGCATGATTATATGTAAAAAGACACACCAAAACACATTGCCCAACTTCTCCTGAATACGGTGATACCACATGTGTGACACTTTTTTGCAGCCTAGGTGCGCAAAGGGGCCCACATTCCAAAGAGCACCTTTCGGATTTCACAGGTCATTTACCTACTTACCACACATTAGGGCCCCTAGAATGCCAGGGCAGTATAACTACCCCACAAGTGACCCCATTTTGGAAAGAAGACACCCCAAGGTATTCCGTGAGGGGCATGGCGAGTTCCTAGAATTTTATATTTTTTGTCACAAGTTAGCGGAAAATGATGATTTTTTTTTTTTCCTTACAAAGTCTCATATTCCACTAACTTGTGACAAAAAATAAAAACTTCCATGAACTCACTATGCCTATCACGAAATACCTTGGGGTGTCTTCTTTCCATAATGGGGTCACTTGTGGGGTAGTTATACTGCCCTGGCATTTTAGGGGCCGAATGCGTGAGAAGTGGTTTGAAATCAAAATCTGTAAAAAATGGCCGGTGAAATCCGAAAGGTGCTCTTTGGAATGTGGGCCCTTTTGCCCACCTAGGCTGCAAAAAAGTGTCACACATCTGGTATCCCCGTACTCAGGAGAAGTTGGGCAATGTGTTTTGGGGTGTCTTTTTACATATACCCATGCTGGGTGAGAGAAATATCTTGGCAAAAGACAACTTTTCCAATTTTTTTATACAAAGTTGGCATTTGACCGAGATATTTATCTCACCCAGCATGGGTATATGTAAAATGACACCCCAAAACACATTGCCCAACTTCTCCTGAGTACGGGGATACCAGATGTGTGACACTTTTTTGCAGCCTAGGTGGGCAAAGGGGCCCACATTCCAAAGAGCACCTTTCGGATTTTACCGGCCATTTTTTACAGATTTTGATTTCAAACTACTTACCACACATTTGGGTCCCTAGAATGCCAGGGCAGTATAACTACCCCACAAGTGACCCCATTTTGGAAAGAAGAAACCCCAAGGTATTCGCTGCTGGGCATAGTGAGTTTTTATTTTTTGTCACAAGTTAGTGGAATATGAGACTTTGTAAGAAAAAAAAATAAAATCATCATTTTCCGCTAACTTGTGACAAAAAAAAAAAAATTTGAGGAACTCGCCATGCCATGCCCCTCACGGAATATATAGCACTATTCTATTAGCATATTCCGAAATCAAAACCTTGCCGATTTTCGTGTAAAAAAAAAAGAATGTAGAATATAACGAATATACGAATTTGCGAATATATGACGAATATTCTACAAAATATTCGTGAAATGTCACGAATTCCAATATGACCCCTGCCGCTCATCACTAGTCAGTTGCAGCCAGGGCGCCATCAGTGACATCGTTCCTTACGCTTTCTTTCTGGAGCATGCATTGCATCGTGTCATTGATCAAGCCGTCGAGGAGCAGGAGCAGGAAGATGAGGAAGTTGCAATGCTGAATGAATTCCCATGGGGGGCTACTCCATCTGAGACAAGTCGGCAGGAGTCTGAAGAGGAGTCAGAGGAGGATGGTGCCTGGGGGGAGGAGGAGGAGCAAGAAGAGCAGGCTTTAAACTTTTCTGGGATCCCTGGTGTTGTCCGTGGATGGGGGGAGGAGACCGAGAACGACACATTCTCCTGGGCGATGACCAGGAGCCAGTGCGCTCCACTGCTTCCAATTTAGTGCAAATGGGGGCCTTCATACTCCAGTGTTTGAAGAGGGACCCCCGTATAAAAAGCATAAAGGGCAAGGACCAGTACTGGATGGCAACGTACTTAGACCCCAGGTACAAACACAAAATGGAGACATGTTATTAGCATCACAGAGGGCTGTCAGAATGCAGCATTTCCAGGCCTTACTTCGAGAGATGCTGCATTCTGCTGTTGCGGATGCTGGCAGAGAAATTTTCACCCACAGAGAAACAGTTGCGGGTACCAATCCTACTGCGCATGCAAGAAGGGAACGGTTTGAAGATGTTTTGGTCACTACGGATATGAGATCATTCTTGCAGCCAACCCATCAACAGCTGCCCTCCAGATCCAGCCTCAGGGAAAGCCTAGACCGATAGGTGTCTGACTACATCAGTGTCATGGGTGAAGTTTGCAAATAGCTGGAACTTATGAATAAACGAGCGACTGGCTTGATCCCAAACTTAGGAGCTTATACGTGAGCCCTATAAAACCCTAAGAGCTCTCCCTGACTGCTATGCACATGAAAGGGTCTCGAAAGTAGACGATTGCATGCCCATGTACCTAAGTCTGTGTGACATCTGAAAACCCTATAATAGTGAGGGGACACGACCACCGGCTCCCTGCACTTAATACGGACGAAGTCAGGGTCACCTAGAATCAAGCCAGCAAGGAAACACAATAAAGTAAACGACTTATCTGAGCAAACAGCAGAAGCAGCCTTCAGCAGTGAACACTTCATCCAGGAAGTAGTATAAACTGCAAAGTGAGGCAGTATGGGAGGGAATATAAAGGAAGATAATTAGTCTAAATAAGTGACACCTGGCAGAAGGAAAGAAGATGAGAAAGTGAAACCAAAACAAAGAACATCATGGTAGAGAAGAACGTCTGCCAGACCTTCTCACAGAACTGGCGGTGACAATCAGGTTAACAGCCGATGTGGACGCTCTGAGAAGCGAGGAACTCCTTGACTACTGGGTGTGCAGGCTTGACCTGTGGCCAGAGCTGGCACAATTTGCCATGAAACTCTTGGCTTGCCCCTCATCGAGTGTCCTGTCCGAAAGGACGTTCAGCGCAGCAGGGGGGATCGTGACCGATAAGTGCACTCGCCTAGCTCACGATGGTGTGGACTACCTCATATTTCCGAAAAAGGATAGAGGCATGCATCTCGGAGGAATTCAACACCTGTGACGACCACGTTTAATTGAATTTCCTCATGCCAGCCCACACATATCTGCCACCACCCAGAACAAATAAAGGTCCCTGTCTTATGTAAATAGAGCGGCATAAAAGGCCTTTTCTGTCCGGTGAATGCCTAATGTTTGGGGCCACGGAGGAATTCAACACCTGTGACAACCACTTGTTATCAAATTTCAACTATGATTATTTGGGATTTTTTTCAAGAGGGGGGATTTCGTTAGCCATGTTTTTAATCCAATTTTATATTTTTCGTTTTTTTAAACATATGTATTTGACATGTATTTGTACTGGCCTGCAGTAAAATTGATATCTAATGACTGTCTAATATACCTCCAGTCACATAATCACTTGTTCGTTTCTATACGTTGAATAAATAATTTTTGGGGCCTGTACTACACTGGCCTGCAGTAAAATTGATATCCAATGACCGTCTAATATACCTCCAGCCACATAATCACTTGATGTTTTCTGTCCGGTGAATGAATAATTTTTGGGGCCTGTAGTCCACTGGCGTAAAGTAAAATTTATATCCTTTGACCGTCTAATATACCTCCAGCCACATAATTACTTGATGTTTTCTGTCCAGTAAATGCCCAATGTTTGGGGCCTGTACTCCCGTGGTCTAAAATAAAAATCTACTAGGCTCCAGCAGGGCACATTTTTTACAGTTTCCCTTTAAGACGCATAAAAATGGCCCCTGATTAAAATACATATTTTTTGTGGGAATTTTTGCCATTGATCCCCCTCTGGTATGTCACTGTCCATGTTGTGGGACGATTTGTGCACTTCTAGTAAGTATTTGGTGGCTGCAAATATGACCTGAAGGTTTTTCAGGTTCGCCTGCCATTAAAGTGAATGGGGCCCGCCGCAAACTTGTTCGTCCGTCACTATTTGTAAATGCTCTACATAAAATACATTTCTGCTTTCCTTTGTCTACATAATGTACAAGGCTTTTTCCTTCTGTCACAGATATAAATTGGGACTATTACTCTTCAACTTGCATTGTAAATAATATCAGACACTGAATGTGCTTAGGGGAAAACTGGACAAAAATACAGAATACAAGTCATCTAAAGGCCGGATATTAGATAGTGTTATTCCCTATGTACACGCCCCTCAGCTTATTCTGAAAAATCACCTGAAACAACAGGTATGCTTTATGTGTATAGGGCTGAGTTGCAATAAAAGATTGAGTTCAAGGAGAAGAGAGTGCTATTTTGTACCAGTGGGACTATGGTAGGCAGGTGTGGGTACAGAAAATAGTGTTTAAGTATCCATTGAACTTCATCAAGGTGCAGGTGCAGCAGAATGTTTCGAGACGTGTTTGTATATTCATAAGAGAGAGTGGCAGCTTTGTAGATTTGCCCGGAATCCAGCGGTGTTGCTATATAAAATACAAAAAGCAGTACTGCAAAACTAAAATAGCTCCTGAATATTAAATTAACTAACAGAAATATCCAAGTAGACAAGGATACCATTTCCTTTCTGTGTACAAAAAACTCTGCAAAAAATAACCTTCCTACACCTCATCTAACATTTGTATAAATATGTGACACACACAGTTTCTGCAGAACTAAGGGATGATTCACATGACCGTGTTTGGTCCAGGAATCAGTCTCTCAGCCACATCTCCCGGACAAACCGCAGCTCCACTGACCTCATCATCATCATGTGAGTACAGTACAATAGTACCGCCATCTGATAGGAACTGACTGTATCATAAAACAATATGATGCAGTCAGTGCGGGTCAGGGAAACCATGTTGGGTCTGGACGGTGCAGTCGATATATTGACCGTGTTTCCCGGACCGAATGTGGTTGTACTGTATCAAGCAGTCCTAAATATGCTCATTGTGAATGAAAGTACTATAATATGCCGTATAAGAACCTGCAAAAACATACCGGTAAATATTAATGTGAAAAACTAAATTGAATAGATTTTCAATTGCAGGGAGGGTGACAATATCCAGCATTTAAATCTGATACTGCAATCATAATACTGTATATACATGCAGCAATATTGTGGTTACATTAGAATGAATCAGGAGAAATGGTGATTATGTGGATATTTTGCTAAATTCCATAAAACAAGGAAAGAAAAAGATTTTACTCCGTGAGGTAACCGATTAAAGGATATTTATCACCTATATGGTTTTTTTTATGAACACCAGAGAGTAAAGTATATTCCTTTTTTTCCTATATTTGTTTTTATGTTTGTTTTTTATTTTCTGGGAAAGATTATGGGGACTTCCATCTTGCCAAAGCTGCTCCTGGGAGACATGCTTTACAGCAGCCACATGGGCCATAGACACAATAGACTGGAGATGTGTATTAACTTCTATAGGAGAGTTTTCTAGACATGTTCTGTGACCTTCATGTATATGTACAACAATCAGTATTTGTTAAATTACTTGTGGTTTAAAATCAATCTACTGCAAATAATTGTAAAAAAATGTGAGTACACTGATCCACATTGTAAAGAATTGGAGAGGGATACAGAAGCAGCTGGAGCCTCTGAAAACAATGGTAAGATTGTCTCCCAAAAAGTCAAGTCTTAAGAAACACTAAATTCACCACTGTGGCTCTTGCTGTCTAAAATATTAGGTGACGTGCATGGCTAGACACTTTGTATACATTAACTATTGGTTGGCTTACCTTATTTGCAGGTGGACATTGTAGACATTGTAGAATCTTAAGCCATGCCCCTTACAATAAGTCACACCCCTGCCAAGCTGGAAAACCAAAAAAGCTGAACTAAAGGATTATTTTGTTGTATTTGCTTCATATATAATTCTAAAACTTGTCAAAAATATGGAAAATTTCAACACATTTTACAACAAGGCGTAGGAGAGATCTAAAGAGAGACAAAATTTGACCTAATATAGATAAACTTCAAATAGTGATTGAAGCTGTGGCCTAAAGAAGTAAAGATTCAAAATCAACTAAGTTGTCAGAATTGAGCAATAAATATCAGGTAACCAAAAGGTTAAAAAAAATCTAAAAAGTTTTAGATGAAAAGACTTCCCACATCTTATGAGATGTCTCGAAATTTCAGTGACAAAATGGATGCAATAAATTTTACTTTAGAAAACATAAATATTACATGTGAACTTCAATTTTTACTAGTTCTGCACAGACGCAGCCAACTGAAACACTTGTAAGGATATTAATAAATTATTTGACCGCATTTTCAACTTTTAATCTCAGTATTAACCATTTATACTATTTAAAGAGTCTCCACCTATGTCAGTAAGGCTCAGATCTAATATTACAAGCTAGTAACAATTAAAAGGATTAGGCAAGTTCCACATCTGCGTTGTGAATTCCGGCAGGCTGTTCCGGCAGATGCCGACATGGGGTCAGGCGGAGATCCAGCAGCATTCCGGCAGATAATTGGGAGGATCAGCTGAACACAGAGGGAATATGCCTTGGGACCTGTGCACCTTTAGGATCCTTGGAACAATTCTGCAATACTGTAGGTAACAGGTACAGCCAATAAAAACATAGAGCCAGCATAGAACCAAACATAGAACCAATCTAATCATTTGCAACATATTTTATGAAGTATTAGCACCTGTCAGAGAAATCAGTGCCCTATTACTTGTAAGTGAGTCAACAGGAGAGTGGTTGGGTAGGGACAGAGCAGGCCATGTATAGGCAGTCATTCTTCATTATGTTAAATGGTAGATAAAGGAATAGATTATAGATGGCTGTGCCTGGTAATGCAGCTCCAGTACCAGCCACGCTCAGACCAGAGAAAAACTAACCCTTACACAGGAATAATACAAGTCACAGGAAACAGTTCACATATACCCAATGAAGCCAACAGCTAGCACGCAGTTCAGCAGCCGGCCTACACAGCAATGTGGTATCACAGTGAAACGCTTGGATTGTGCAATAGTAATTCACTGCAGTTTGTGGGAGAAGCAATCCTATAAAATCGGGAATATGTCGCACACGGGTGACGGGGAATCACTTAGAGGTGCTCCCACTGACAGACAACACCCAGTCTGACAAGTGAAAATAATAAGTAATTAAATAAATAATAGTGGGGCACTCTCTATAGTATTGTGATTTTATTAATAATGGATAAAATTCGTATAATAAATGGTACAATTAATGGTATAGATAGGTCAATAAGAAAGATACTTAATGCTAAAATTGATTGGCAGCAATAATAAAAGATAAATATATATATATATATATATATATATATATATATGTGTGTTCACAATACTGTAAAAAAATATCCAATTAACCAATTCATCATGAGATCTCAATCTCTGGAAAAGTAACAGTCAACCAGACCTCTGATGGTATGGAGTGTTCGCAATACAATGGCAACCCAAAAAATCTTCCAAGGGCCAAAGCAGTATACCAGTTAGTTGTTAGTTTTAAGCGCAGGCAAGCACTGATAATATGCAGAGTGGCAACCCACTCACTTGACACAAACAGAGGCGTCCCGCTGTATAATCCACAGGATGCGATCACTTATTGAAACAAACTGTCACAATCATACCGGGAGGACTTCAGTGGACTTCGTTGCCCTCGACACAGTAAGCCTCCTATGAAAATCGGGGTTCCGGTCTCAAGGGCTATTACTTGTGTTCAAATTCCGCTCCAACCTTTGAAGTACACGTAACCCCGCGATGAGTCAGGGTTTCCTCCGTGTAGCGAAAGTTGTCTGAGCGGTTCGATATTTTTAGTAATATGTTCCACGCCTCCTCGGCCGGTCGATGTGCGTTTTTTCTTTATTTCAAGATAAGGGGTAATACCAAACGCGTTTCGGGGTTTAGAGAAATGACCCCTTCATCAGTGGCTTACATCTCCCTGTTAATGCCACTCCTTTATAGGGGTCAAAGTTCACAAGAAAACCTGGCTTGGAATAGGTCTTTCAAATTTCCATGGATCTCGAATTTTCTGAAGCAAATCTTTAAGGTACAACACTGAAAATGTTGCCTAACTAGCGTCTTGGTGGAAATGCACAATAAGGCCTTTTAAGCCTACCATAATTTCTTTTGTCAATTTTGGCTTCAACTCAAGAAACTAAAACAGACCTAGTACCAATGACTTGGTCTTCCCATCCATTAAAAGAGGGCTAGTGCAAGAAAAATGAAATCTATTGGGGTCATTTATCAAACTGGTGTAAAGTATAGCAGGCTTAGTTGTCTATATCAACCAACCAGATTCTTTCATTTTCCAAAGGACCTGTCAAAAATGGAAGGTGGCATCTGACTGGTTCTACTTTACACCAGTTTGATAAATGACCCCATATGTTCTTAGCATTTCTGTCTGGTGTTAGTGCCAGCAAATTAATATTCCTTTTGGTATTTGCTTATAAAAAATAAAAAATGTATTCCTCACCAGATACATAAATATCAAATATTTTAAAGGGCCTTTTCCAATAAGTAGATGCCTACATATTTTACATTATCACATGCATTGTTTCTCCTGAGAGAGAGGATGTGATGTGACACTGACATGGGACCCTGTCACAGTTATCTGTTTTACAGAGCTTTCTGTTTGGCAACTGATGATATCTTCTTGTATAGTGTCTACAATATTCCCATGAAAAAGAGGATGAAATAGAAAACTCAATGGCTAACTTCAAGGAAATTGACAGCTGTAGCACAGCAGTAAAGCCTGTATTACACTGGTTGATTGTCAACCAGTTGGTTAACGATGATCTAGCAGTCTAATACTGCCGCGATTACCCAATGAACGATCAAATGGTTGTTCACTGGGCAATCCAGATTTTTAAGCTTGCTTAAAAATAATTTGTTGATGGCAGATTATGCTGTGTAATCACAATCTGTTGCGGGCAAACAACTAGACAGCATGGGGACAAGCGACGGCATAATGATTGTTCCTCCCCATACTTTGGAGGAGATCGCTGCATGTAATAGCAGCGGACTCCTCCACCATTGAGCAGGGGATTGCCGGGAAGGAACACTTCCCTCTAGACAATTGCCTGCTATATTGTATAATCTAATACAGCTCTAAGGCTACTTTAACACTAGCGTTTAATTTTTCTGGTATTGAGTTCCGTCATAGGGGCTCAATACCGGAAAAAAATGCTTCAGTTTTGTCCCCATTCGTTGAAAATGGGGACAAAACTGAACTGAACAGAACGGAATGCTCCAAAATGCATTCTGTTCCGTTTAGTTGCGTTCCCATACCGGGGATCAAACCGCAACATGTTGTAGTTAGCTTTCCGTCCTGGGATGCGGAGCAAGACGGATCTGACATGACCCCTATTGCAAGTCAATGGGGACAGATCCGTTTTCTCTGCCACAATCATCCACAATAGAAAATGGAGATGTCCTCCATTGACTTTCAATGGAGTTAATGACGGATCCGTCTTGGTAATGTTAACGATAATACAACTGGATCCATTCATAACGGATACAGGCGGTTGTATTATCAGTGACGGAAGCATTGTTGCTTAAATCCAGATGCCGGATCCATTAAAAACGCTGGTGTGAAAGTAGCCTTAGTCAGTTCAAGTACATGAGACATGACATTGAGAAATACTTTTATTTTATATGTTTTAATAGACTTTGGAACTTAACCTCTTCAGTACTGAGCTACTTTTCACAAATTTTTGCTAATCTGACTTGTGTCACTTTATGTGGTAACAACTCTGGAACACTTTTACTTATCCAAGCTATTCTGAGAGTGTTTTCTTGGGACACATTGTACTTCCTGTTAGTGATAAATTTGAGTCAATATTTTTCACCTTTATTTATAAAAAAAAATAATTTACAGAAATTTGGAAAACAGAAATTTTCGTAATTTGAATTTCTTTGTTTGTTTTTAAGTTAAATAGGGATACCTCATAAAATAGTTGTTATTTTACATTTCCCATATGTTAGGACGTTAAAAAGCTTAGAATTTTAGAATCAATTCTTAAAATTTTTTAAAAAATTTATAAAACCCCCTTTTCTAAGGACCAGTTAAGTTATAAAGTCACTTTGTGGGGCTTACTTAGCAGAGACCACCCATAAATTAACCCATTTAGAAACTATACCCTTTAAGTGGTTCAAAACTGTTTTTATAAACTTTGTTAACCCTTTAGGTGTTCCACAACAATGAAAGGAAAATGGAGGTGAAATTTCAAAATTTTTTATTTTTTTTTAGATTTTCCCTTTCAATCTATTTTCCTGTAATACAGCAAGGGTTAACAGCCAAACAAAACTCAATATGTATTACCCTGATTCTGTAGTTTACCAAAACACCCCATATGTGGTCATAAACTGCTGTATGGGCAAATGACAAAGCACAGAAGGGAAGGAGCAACATATGGATTTTGGAGAGCAGATGTCGCTGGAATATTTTTGGGTACATATGATTTTGTAATCATTCAATATTACACTTTTTGGGACAAGATGCCAAAAAATGAAATTTTCTGATGATACATTCCTTTTAACAAAAGGATTTAGAGATATGCTTCACAGCAGTAAGCCCAGGATATGACTCATTATATGGGAGAGCTTCTATATGCGACCTGTGCAGAGGTCATTGTGTAAGCAAGGAGTAGATAAGATGTGACCATGATCTATTGTAAATGGTGGATCCTATCATATGTTATTTACAAGATCTATTTGTAGGTATGTTAGGCTACTTTCACACTCGCGTTTTGTGCGGATCTGTCATGGACGGATCCGTTCATATAATACAACCATCTGCATCCGTTCAGAACGGATCTGTTTGTATTATCTTTAACATAGCCAAGTTTTGAACATCATTGAAAGTCAATGGAGGACGGATCCGTTTTCTATTGTGCCAGATTGTGTCAGTGAAAACGGATCCGTCCCCATTGACTTACATTGTGTGCCAGGACGGATCTGTTTGGCTCAGTTTCATCAGACGGACACCAAAACGCTGCAAGCAGCGTTTTGGTGTCCGTCTCCAAAGCAGAATGGAGACTGAACGGAGCCAAATTGATGCATTCTGAGCGGATCCTTTTCCATTCAGAATGCATTCAAATGCAAACTGATCCGTTTTGGACCGCTTGTGAGAGCCCTGAATGGATCTCGCAAACGGAAAGCCAAAACGTGAGTATGAAAGTAGGTGTAGGTGTTATCTATATATAGGTGTAATGGAGGGTTTAAACTGGGCAATTATCAGGCTAATTATCTGGAACAATTAATTTACGTTCCCAATAATTGTTCTGTGTAAAGGTGCTGCAGATCACTGGATGATTGAACAAAATATTAGTTCATCGGGTTATTTGATTATTCATGCAGACACCTAAATCATCTTTTCTGGGCAGCAGATCATGCTGTGTGAACAATGATCTGCTACCCAGAAGCAATGAATCTGTATGAGAACGAGCAATGGAAGAAGCTATTGCTCATCCCCATACAGTGGAGGTGATTGCTGCACATAAATGCACCTCTTATCTCCACTGACGAGCAGGCAATTATCTAGAAGGAACAGCGAGTAAATGCACCTTTATTTTTCATTGTTATCCTGTCTGTGAGGATAAGTAAAGACACCTAAGAAGTGATCTCTACATGAGGTGGCAGCCTATAAATTGGGTTAGTGGCCAGTGTAGATATTGCAGGATTTTTTTATATTTTTTTTTGGGGGGGCTTATATTAATCTAATGTGTATGGGCAGTTTTACCCAAGCAAGAACAATACCTCATTGTTGATGTTAAGAATAAAGACTATTGTGGTCATTTATCAAATCGGTGTAAAGTAGAACTGGCTTAGTTGCCTATAGCAACCTATCAGATTGAACCTTTCATTTTTGACAGTTCCTTTGGAAAATGAAAGGTGGAATCTGATTGGTTGCTGTGGGCAACTACACCAGTTTTACTTTATACCAGTTTGATAAATGACCCCATATATTTAATGCATTAAACAAGTCAAATTCGATAGAATCCAAGGGTCAACACCCTGACTTGTAAAACAACATAACTGAATTAGTAGTGCAGTGGCCAGGTTTAGGGTGGCCCCAATGCTATGCTGGGTCCCCCATACACCGTTGAGGTGTCACCATGTGTTGCTGCTCTCCAGAAGGGGTGATAAGGTATGGTACACCCAATAGGAAATAAGTCCAGAGAGTCAGGGTCTGCAGTAAACCAGTGTGTTTCTTTACTGGGAATTCAGGTGCAAAACAATACAGGTGAGGCTTAGGGCTGGCTTTTCCAGTCTCCTTCCTGGCAGAAGCAGGCTTTTATGCTGAGAAAAGGCCTGAGCTAGCTGTCCCGATCTCTCTCTCTCAAAAGAGTCTCCTCTTCTAAGCACTGTTCCCTAACTGCAGAACACTAGGGGATCAGACTTATATACAGTTTCTGGCTAAACTAGAACCTTCTAGTGGGAGGGGTGGAGAGGAGAAACTCAGCACAAACAAATACAATGTTACAACTCCCACCTCTCGTAGACTTGTATTAGAGCTTCAATGATACTCAATGGCAATGACACCGCTGTTTTTCCAGACAAAAACAGGTTTTCAGACAGAAAAACTGTCACCGCCAGTTCTGTGAGAAGGTTAGTCGTTCTTCTCTACCTCTTGCATGAGGTTCTTTGTTTTGGTTTCACTTTGTCATCTCCTTTCCTTCTCCCAGCTGTCACCTATTTACACTAATTGTCTCCCTTTATATTCCCTCCCATACTGCCTCACTTTGCGGTTTATACTTCTTCCTGGATGAGTTGTTCACTGCTGGAGGCTGCTACTGCTGATTCCTCAGATAAGTCCTTTTCCTTTGTTTTTCCTTGCTGGCTTGATTCTAGGTGACCCTGACTCCGTCCGTATTAAGTGCAGGGAGCCGGTGGTCGTGTCCTCTCACTATTATAGGGTTTTCAGGTGTCACACAGTATAAGGTACGTGGGCATGCAATCGTCTACCATAAAGACCTTTGCATGGGCATAGCAGTAAAGGGAGAGCTCTAGGGGTTTTATAGGGCTCACCCATATGCTCCTTAGTTTGTGATCAAGCCAGTCGGATGTTTATTTATAAGTTCCAGCTTTCTGCAACACCATCCGTGACAAAAACAGAGTTAAATCAGACATTCAAAAGGTCAGTCTGTCTGTGTTTAGTGGTAACAAGTGTGGCTTTTTCCCTCCAAAATATTATCTTCCCTGTGGTAGCTGTGTAAGAAGACTAGCTTCTCATTATTAACTAGAAAGTCCTCAGAGTCTCTCGGTATTCGTTAACCTCTTCCACAGTGCTGTGCAAACACAGTGCAAATGAACAAAATATATATCACAACATACATATAAAAGGCTGTTATACAGTGTTAAACACTATAAATCAATGCAAGTCAACCCTTTAAAGTGAAATTAAGTTAAGTAAGGAGTTGATGACTTTGCATAGGGGAAACAGGCAAATGTCCACAAATGTCCAGACTTCAAAGTATCCCTGTTCCAGGGCACTAAACTAGCTGTGTTTGGTATTCCAGCCAAGATCCATTCACTTGAATAAGATTGAGCTGCGAACAGGCCATGTGACAGATGGTCTAGGAAGAGGTGGTGCCACTCAGCAGAATGCTGTAGCCTTTTCAAACAGCTAATTGGGAGGGGGGCCAGAAGTTAGACCACACAGATTTGAATGACCTATCCTGGAGAAAGGCCATCAATATCAAACTCCTGGAAAACCTCTTTAAGCTTGATTAGCTGCTTAGTAAGTGGATATTTACAATCTAACACCACCAATCCTTGTTCATTATAATTATCCAAATAGTCAGATGGGTAGTAGATATTACTAGTAGATGCTACTGCTAGTTAATAGGAAGACATCATTAAAGTGAATGTGGTACATTTGGAGAAAATCTTACCCACTTAAAGGGGTTATCCAAGAACATAAATGCCCCCCCCCCCCATATGCCAGGCCCCTCACAATGAATATACCTACATGGCTCCCTGCAGCTTCTCCCTGTACGTGGATGAAAACATCCGGTGTCGGGGGGAGAAGCCAATGGCAGGTGGGGACAGGGATGAGCCTCCCTAGCATTACGGGTGACGCTAGGGAGACTCGTCCCTGTCCCCACCTGCCATTGGCTGCTCCCCCCACCCCCGACAACAAATGTTTTCATCCGCGCAAGGGGAGAAGCAGCGGCTGTGCGGAGACCAGGAGCTGCGCAGGGAGCCAGGTAAGTATTTTCATTGTGAGGGGCCCGGCGTATGGGGGAGAATTTTATAGTCTTGGATAACCCCTTTAACAATTAATCAATAACATTAAAGGGGTATTCTGTTTGTTTGAAGTTATCCCCTATCCACAGGATAGGGAAGAAATATTAGATTGGTGGGTGTCCTACCGCTGGCTATCTATGGAATAAAAATGAAAGGAGTGGCTGCGGCTGCATGCATGCCCGAGCAGTGCTCCTTTCATTTCAGGGGGCTGCAGGGGGTACGGTCCCCCGTTCTAGTGAATGTGGGCATCCCAGCAATTTGAAGTTATAACTTCAAACAACCAGAATAACTTTTAAGCAAGACATTCATTTTTAAATATCTCGTGATGTATAGATTAAAAAAATTGTACCGTTCTGCACGTGTTACTTGATATTTTAGCTTGTAACTTGTAAACCATTTACTGACCATGCAGTAAGCCATAAATAAGTGAAATGACCCTGCCAGTTTTAAGGGCAGCTAACAGCCTTCCAGTGTTATATAAACTTAATGGTTAATTAATTACACCATTATGAGGTCAGGTTCAGATCAACAGAACACAACTTGCTTTTTTCCATCTGGTCGATTTCCTCATGTCTGGCTGACCAGTGTAAGTCATTATTTTAGACATGGCTTTGCAAAATATTGAATATGATTTTACAGTGTACAGGAAATCAATAACTAGGATAGTATGACAGTTTTACTTAAGACGTAAAATGAAATATTGAAAGCACTCGTGCATAATTCATCTGTATTAATTAGTTTTTTGTGCTGTCTCCAAATCATCTAGGTTAACTGTTTCACCTTTGAAAAAGGCTGTATATCGTTACTGTGTGTGATGATGCTATATGCTTTTATATATTGTTATTAAAGTAATCTGTCCCACATTGGTTTTATAGGAGTCTGGTGCAGCACTGTTCAGTGGTATAAACTCAATACAAGTGATAGGCACCTATGACACATGGAAGAACCTAGAAGTCCATTTCATCTACCCTAGGGTTTTTGTGAAATGTCTTCTCTTACTTTAGAATAGTGATACAGACAGGTCTAATCACAGCAATTCATGGTTCAGTAATATAGATGTTTCATAGCAATGAATATAGCCAACGATCTAGCTATCTTTAGATTTAGATTGAAGTATATACAATTTAGTTTTAAAGGTGCACACTCATCTTCAACATTTATGGCATATCTGCAGGTGTTAGTTCCATCACTCCCCTATCAGGAGACTTGGGGTTAATTGGTTCCAGTTCTCCATATCAAACAGAGAGTTTTCCCAATAGAAGTGAATTAAGTTGCTGTCCTTGTGTGAATCAGGTAAAACAATGGATTCACTCCATAGTTAAAGGGCTTCTGTCAGCCCACTAAACCGTTTTTGTTTTTTTTTTGCTTAATAATAACCCCTACACTGCGATTTATCCATACATAAGTAAAAAAATAATTTTGGTTCAGTAGAATTTGCTAAAACCCTATTTTTATAATATGTAAATTACCTTGCTACCAGCAAGTAGGGCGGCTACTTGCTGGTAGCAGCCGCATCCTCCGATGGTAATGACGCCCCCTCTGCTTGTTGATTGACAGGGCCAGCGGACGGGATCTTTCTCCGCTGGCCCTGCCTGTTTTCATTCAATATCTGGCGCCTGCGCCGCGGCCGTACCTATCTTCAATCGGCGCAGGCGCACTGAGAGGCGGCCACTCACTCGGCCGCTTCATCCTCAATGCGCCTGCGCCGGGTGTAGATGTGACGTCATTGGTGCAGGCGCATTGAGGATGAAGCGGCCGAGTGAGTGGCCGCCTCTCAGTGCGCCTGCGCCGATTGAAGATAGGTACGGCCGCGGCGCAGGCGCCAGATATTGAATGAAAACAGGCAGGGCCAGCGGAGAAAGATCCCGTCCGCTGGCCCTGTCAATCAACAAGCAGAGGGGGCGTCATTACCATCGGAGGATGCGGCTGCTACCAGCAAGTAGCCGCCCTACTTGCTGGTAGCAAGGTAATTTACATATTATAAAAATAGGGTTTTAGCAAATTCTACTGAACCAAAATTATTATTTTACTTATGTATGGATAAATCGCAGTGTAGGGGTTATTATTAAGCAAAAAAAAAAAAAAACGGTTTAGTGGGCTGACAGAAGCCCTTTAAGTTATTTGAGGTGTGACTTGCACCTTTTAGGTATCTATGACATCTTCTGGGGATATGCCATGGATGTTGAAGATGAAAGTACTAATTAATTTATAGACCCTCATGACATGTATATTATGTAGAAAGAATAGGGGAGATATACTAAGTTAAAAGCGCCAGAAGCCTGGACCCAAATAAAATGGCATACATGCTCATACTAGATTTATAATTTATATTATACGCTTTTGTGCTACAGTAGACAGTTTTGAAGTATCTAGAAAAAGAAATCATGGCTTAGAAAGAGGGATTAACTTAAATGTACCAACATTAGTCTAAAGCTAGCCAACCATCTTCATTCAATTTTCAAATACATTGGGGGAGATTTATCAGAACTGGTGTAAAAGAAAACTGGTTTTGTTGTCCATAACAACCAGATTCCAACTTTCATTTTTCAAAGGAACTCTGAAAAATGAATGGTTGAATCTGATTTGTTGCTATGGGCAACTAAGCCAGTTTTTCTTTATACCACTTTTGATAAATCTCCCCCATTGTGTTAAATAGTACAGATCCAGAGTTAACCCCTTACAGACACAGCCCCATTTTTCCAATTTGACACCTATCACTTTATGTGGTAATAACTTTAGAATGCTTTTACATATCCAACCAATTCTGAGTTTGTTATCCTTTGACACATTGTACTTTAGTTAGTGGTAAATTTTGGTCGATGCAGTTTGTCTATATTTATAAAAACCCAAAACTTTTAAAATGTATCAAAATGTGCAGTTTTCCAAATTTGAATTTCATTGCTTTTAGAAGAGTCATGGGAAGAAAGGGATGCAAATGAGCTCATCCCTTTCCAAAATTCCACTGGAGTATATATGGCCTATAAGTCTCCTCACACTGATTAAGGCACTCTCTCAAGGACAGATAGTACCCCCCAAAAAATAAAAAATTAAAGAGTCATAACTCATATTAATAAATCATTCATATTTACTATATTTATTTTAGTATTATAGTAAATATAGTAATATAATATGGTAATATAATGGAAGACAACCTGCAGACAGTTCTCATTTTCTGTTATGCAGTACATTATTGACTTTAATGCCACTAGTATTTGAACTTTGGAGAAGGAAATTGGTTCTTTAGAAACACAATTGAATCAGTCTCTGTCTACATTCGAGAGGGGACTTTTTAAGGATATGAAAGAGCTGGTGTCCACAAGGGAGAAACAGATAAAGGATGCAAAAGTAAAGAAATTTCACAGGGACGTTAAGGATTTCAAAACTAACCATATATACAATTGGCGCACCCGAAAAATGAAGTTTCTCTCCAGGATTGGCTCAGTTTCCTCTACAGCGTCTACTGGGAGTGATTCATCCTCTTCAGTAGCCCATGGTAATCGATATATGACTAGGAAGGGGAAAAGGAATAATGAACATTTCAACCCTCCTGAGAATAGAAAACAACCTATGGAGGGATCGTCCCAGGGACACAACACGCTGAAGGTAATTAATCTTTCCAGTCGTGTCTTAACTTCTACTCAGGTTGATGTTTTTAGTCTTGGAATTACTTTTGTTCCCTCTAGTAATTTGACCCTTTCAGGACTATCAAAGATGACAAAGGAACACCTGCGATGACAAACCTGAATGATGAAGAACAAGAGGCCCTTTGGAATTTGCAGGACCTATTGGACAAACAATGTGGTATCTCTGGAAGTAAGTTTCCTAAAAGCAATATATCAAAGTCATCTAAAGTCCCTTCACTGTCATTGTATTCAAACATTGATTTGTTTGTACAGCTGGTCAGTAAGGAATTTGAAAGGATCCCAAAAATGTGCCCTCAGAATAATTGAACTCCTACAATGAGGAGGGCGATCCAGGAATTGGGCCAAATGATTAATGTAAACTGCAAAGAAAAATTGCGGGTCAGTCAGCACATCGAGTGCACAGGTGCGCGTAATAGAAAGTATTCTCTGAATGTAATGGAGGCCAGTATGGCACCAGTTAATGTGGTATTTAGTGATTGGTTCCCGTATTACTGAGATTGCCTTGATGTTTGGCAGACAGGCCCAAATAATTTTGTACAAAATATATTTGCCAAGCATCTCAAAATTATAAAATTATAAGCGTAGCATTAGAATCAGAATACTTTCTATTACTTTGGCGAAATGAATAATATAGTAATAAAACCGTCCGACAAAGGCGGCAATGTGGTAATAATGTGCCAAAAACCATGTATGAAAAGGAAGCCCTCAGACAATTGTGCAATCTGACAACTTACAAACAACTTACATTTAACCCACTATATAAGTTTAAAGGTGAGTTGGCTCAGATTTTAGAACATGCATTTGACAATGGCATCATCACGTGGCAACAAATGGAGGGCCTTCTACCTGCATATACTACAATAGCATCCTTTTACATGATACAGGATACTAACGACATCCTTTGGAAAATGGATGGAATTCACCTGGAACCAGGTACATTTCTGGTTACTTTTGATGTCGAATCACTCTATCTTCGATCAAACATGAGGATGGGCTGGAGGATTCCTGGTATTTCCTATCGATGTCAGACCTCTACAATGATTTCTGTGAGTTTCTTATGTAACTTCTTGAGTTTACTTTAACACAAACTTTTTTTGAATTTGGCGATCATTTTTTTTTACAGCTCCATGGAGTGGTAATGGGGGCAGCTTGTTATGCCAACCTCTTCCTGGGGCTGTGGGAGAGACAGATCTTCCTTACTGAGTCTGTACCCGTGATCCATAGGGTGCAGCTTTGGTGTCGTTATATTGATGAAGTTTTGCTAATTTGGAACAGATCTTTGGAGGAATGACATCAATTTATGGAAGATTTAAATCAGAATGAACTTAACATCAAACTCACCTGTATGGTAGGAACAAGGACCATTGAGTTTTTGGATGTGGAATTTCTGGTTGGGTGTATTTCTTCGGACCTCTTTAGAAAGGAAACCTCTGTTAATGCTACATGCCCATTCTGCACACCCAAAGTCTCAGATTTTCAAGCATTCCGGTTGGCCAATTTTTAAGAGCCCGGGGAATCTGCTCTACCAAAGCCTTTTTTGAGAAACAGGCATGTGATTTACAACAGCAATTTTGGGCACGTGGCTACGATAAGAGGTGTGTATTGAGGGATTTTAGAAGGGCAAAACAAGCAAAGACATTACTTAATCCCAAGACTAGAAACAAAAAATCTGGTCAGGAGGTGGTCCATTTTATATCCACCTATAATTCCCGGTTGAGAGAAATGATGGAGGCTCTCTCTAAATACTGGGTAATTTTACGACTTGATACAACTCTCTGGAAGTCGATGCCGGTTAAACCATCTATTATGTATAGGTGATCTAAAAATCTAAGAGATCAATTGGTGCATAGCCATCATCCCGGACCACGATCTAAACACATTTTTGGTTCAGGTAAATCAGCATGGTGATGCAAACAGTGCAACAGGTGTGTAGCCTGTATCGATGTTGAACATGCAACACACTTTGTAAATTCGGGTGCTACAAGCGAGATTAAAATTAATCATTGATTGTTGTACCTCAGGTGTAAATTACCAAGCCAAATGTCCATGCAATCTTACCTACTTGGACTTACCACACGGGAGTTCAAGAGATGCAACAGAGAACATGTCCT
Organism: Bufo bufo; assembly: GCF_905171765.1. Taxonomy (NCBI): domain Eukaryota; kingdom Metazoa; phylum Chordata; class Amphibia; order Anura; family Bufonidae; genus Bufo; species Bufo bufo. The sequence continues at coordinate 465,808,699 of NC_053389.1, read as the reverse complement.
TGGGATTGAGGCAGCAAAAGATACGGAAGATGTGATTGGACTCAAGATTATTCTACGACACCTAGATGAGTACCACAATTGTGAGAGTAGATTATTAACATTTGCGGGAATTGCTCTCCCAAAAAGAAATTTACTGGATATATACTTTGAACACGGTGGCCCCTTCTGGGCTTAATAAGAAATTCCCCATCCTTCATTCTGTTTAGTGTGTATTGGCCAATTTATCTTTTTTTTTTTTACTGTCCTGTGAGTTAACATCATTTGCGATCCGTGATAAGTGGTGCACACCCGATGTTTTAATTTATGTTTTTAACGGTTGCTTCAGTGGCGTAGGGATCGCCATAGCAACCATAGCATTCGCTATGGGGCCCTACGCCACTGGGGGCCCGTCCGGACCGCATTCAGTGTTTTATTTTTTATTTTATTTTTTATTAACACACACAGGCAGCCAGTGTAGTGGGCGGGGCGCGGGCGGTCCGCGGCTTGGGCCTGGCTGGGGGGTAGCCAAGGAGGAGTAGGACTGGAGCAGGCGGGCCCGGGGCGCACTTCCGCACGAGCAGAACATGAGGTAAGCGGTGGAGGGGGCCAGAACGGGGGCGTACCTGAGGGACGGAGCAGAGGCGGAGCCAGGCTGGCACCAGCGCCGCAGCGCAGGAAAGATTTCCTCCTAGTAACTAGAGGGAGGAGGCGGACTCAGGCAGTGGAGGGGGCCGGTCCGGGCCCGGGTGGGTGTACCTGTTGTGGAGTGACTAGGGAGGGACTAGGGAGGGACTGGCGCCAGTCAGATTTGCGCTATCGCTATCTATCTGACTCCCAGAAATCAGTCTGAGGCTGAGCAGAGCAGGCGCAGCTCAGACTCAGAGTGAGAGAGAGGAACCTCACAGTCACTCCAGTACAGTCCTCCGTGGAGTCAGTTTTCTCCAGTCTCCAGTCCAGTGACAGTCCTGGCGTGCCACTCCAGTCTGTGCCTGTTGTCTGTGTGAATACAGTGACTGTAAAAGTAAGTGATGTGATTCATTTGAATTTAAGGAAGTGAGATTATTGAGAAGTTGAACTTATGATTTCTGAGATAATCTAAATTCTTAAGTTAAAAAGAGCTGCCTGCAGACTCAGAGTGGGACCCCCAAGTCCTCAGGATTCTCTTGGGGCCCAAGAGAAGCAAGGGGCGCCCTCCTTATCCTTGCAGGTCTGCAGGCAGCTCTTTTTAACTTCAGAATTCAGATCATCAGACTCTCACTAATTACAGCACACACCCTGGCCTGTAGTGTCCACCATCAGACAGGGGAGGGAAGAAACCCCAGAACTAGAGTGTGCCCCCCAACACATTGGGGGGCACACTGACACTCTATTTCTGGGGTTTCTTTTCTTCCCTCCCCTGTCTGATGGTGGACACTACAGGGGTGTGTGCTGTAATTAGTAAGTGAGAGTCTGATGATCTGAAGTTAAAAAGAGATGTCAGCAGTGATAAGGAGGGCGCCCCTTCCTTCTTTTGGGGGGCACACTCTTATATGACAGACATAAATGTACTTTTACACTTGCAGCAGGACGGATCCGGCAGGCTGTTCACCCTGTCGGATCCGTCCTGCCGCTATTTCGCTGGGTCGCTGCTCTGTCCCCATAGACTATAATGGGGGCGGAGCTCCGGTGCAGCAAGGCACTGCGCGGTGAGAGGCCACCGGACGAAAAAGTCGGACTTGCAGTACTTTTCAGCCGCCAGCCTTTCACCGCACACTTCCGCGCTGCATCGGAGCTCCGTCCCCATATCCCATTATAGTCAATAGGGATGGAGTGGCGGCAAGGCGAGGCGAAATAGCGGCAGGACAGATCCAACAGGCTGAACAACCTGTCGGATCCGTCCTGCCGCAAGTGTGAAACTACCATAAGTTCTGCTCCTTATTGAAGGTTGCTGTACTCGCAGTAGATGGTTCCAGTTCCACTGTGGGCGGGCTCAGGTCTGGTGGTGGCAGAGGCACTACTGTGGCAGGCACCAGGCTAGTCTGGACTGGGAGTCTGATGGGACTGACTTGTAAAAGTTAGATGAGAGAAAAAAGTCTGAGTGCACTTAGACTTTTCTCTCTCATCTAACTGAAGACGCATGGTAAGGCCCCATTCACACATCCGTAAGTGTTTAGCAGATCCACGGGCCCGTGGATCCGCAAGACACTGACATCGGTAATGTGCGATCCGTAATTTGCGGACCGCACATTGCCGACACTGCATAGAATATGCGTACTTTTGTCCGCAGATGCGGACAAGAGTAGGACATGTTCTATTTTTTTTCCAGGAAAGGAATTGCGGACCCGGAAGTGCGGGTCCGCAACTCCATTTCCAGGCTGCACATCGTGCGGCCCCATAGAAATGAATGGGTCCGCAATTCCGTTCCGCAAAATGCGTGTGAATGGGGCCTTATTGGTAGGTGCCAGACCAGTTGTGACAAGTCCAGACCCTCAGACTTTTCTATGCTCATGGCGGTGGGAGATCTAGGATGGGTGTTTGGGTGGGAGCTCTGAAAGGGGTGGTGGGAGGCCCGATAGATATGTGGGGGCTGGGGGGGGCCCATAATTTTTTTTTGCTATGGGGCCCATGCATTTCTAGCTACGCCCCTGGGTTGCTTGTAATATGTCTTATATGTTTTCTCTTATGCCTTTTCAGCTGCTGACCTTCATTAACTTTGGGAATTCTACTAGTATATGACGCTCACTGCCAACCAAGTACAGCCTAGGAGCCTCCAGATTTTGGATTGTATAGGAAGCCAGACATTATTATTTTAGTCTTACCGGTTAGTGGGGGCAGGAGTCTTCATGGCGTGTTCTTTTGGAGATGGTTGGCTTAATTTTTCTTTATACTGTATATGCATTGCTTTCTCGGCCAACCCGATGGGATGTCATATACATATATTTTTTTTAGCACAATTGCACTTTTACCCAGGTTTCTTGGTTGAACGCTTCACCATCTTTTTATAACAGGTTGTGAGTGCCTGTTTTTTTAGTTTTTTATATATCAAGAGTTAATTTCTTTATCATAATGCATTTTATATGCTCAATCATGTCTTTTCATATCGCAATAGGTATTCTAGGCACGCTGTGCTATCTTGTTGGGAGTTTTAGTAATCTTATATACTATGGTATACTCAGGCATGGCATTCAGCCACTTACCTCAGGTTCTCCAGATCCAGTTATTAAAATTACAACGGCAGCTGAAGATGAGTGCTTCCATTTCATAATTTAGTGCCTTAGGCTTTTCCAAAGTTGGGAGGTATGTGTGTGTAATATATATATATATATATATATATATATATATATATATAGTGTATTTATGTGTATGTGTGTTTCATATACAGTGCCTTGCAAAAGTATTCACCCCCTTGACTTTTTCCGTATTTTGTTACATTACAGCCTTAAGTTCAATGTTTTGTTAATCTGAATTTTATGTGATGGATCAGAACACAATAGTCTAAGTTGGTGAAGTGAAATTAGAAAAATATATACATAAAACTATTGTTTAGAAATAGAAAACAGAAAATTGGCATGTGCGTATGTATTCACCCCGTCTGTTAGGAAGTCCATAAAAAGCTCTGGTGCAACCAATTACCTTCAGAAGTCACATGATTAGTGAAATGATGTCTATCTGTGTGCAATCTAATTGTCACATGATCTGTCATTATATATACACACCTTTTTTTAAAGGCCCCAAAGGCTGCAGCACCTAAGCAAGAGGCATCACTATCAAATGATACTGCGCTCTGGGACGTTAAGTATATTGAAATTAATGCAGGGGTAGAAGAACAGCGTCTGTTCGAAACATGTTGGAGTAAAGATACCTGGCACCTATGGTCATTGATGACCGTGGTAGTGACGTCACTCATTTCTCTCAGTGAGCGCTAAAAAAGTTTTTCGTCTAAACCTCTACTGATTGCAGCATCGCGTCACCGGCCGGGACGCGAAGCTACACATTGACCTGCATGCTGACCTGCACGCCGACTCATACGAGACCTGAACCACCTTATTCCCCGGACTCCAGCATCGAGGATTTGGTGAGCAACAATCACTCAATCGGCAATCTACGATTTTCAGAAAGCCGCACCAGCACACCAAATACAGAAGCACAAGCAGGAGGATCAACATACAGACAGGAGTTCCCACTACAGGTATACTGGCAAAGCCAGATAAAGACTTGCATAATAGTGTATACTCATGTGCTGAATTGTAATAATCTGTGATACCCCTGCATTAATTTCAATATACTTAAAGTCCCAGAGCGCAGTATCATTATATTTATTACAGTTCATTCTTTTATGCGGCAGACTTTGCGGTTCTGCTGCGATACCGCTGCCACCACCTAGTACATTCACGGAGCGCCTTTGAAGCGTTATTTAAATTGAGGCATCACTATCAAACCACTGCCATGAAGACCAAGGAACTCTCCAAACAAGTAAGGGACAACGTTGAGAAGTACAAGTCAGGGTTCGGTTATAAAAAAAATATCCAAATCTTTGATTATCCCCAGGAGCACCATCAAATCTATCATAACCAAATTGAAGGAACATGGCACAACAGCAAACCTCCCAAGAGACGGCCGCCCACCAAAACTCACAGACTGGGCAAAGAGGGCATTAATCAGAGAGGCAGCACAGAGACCTAAGGTAAACCTGGAGCAGCTGCAGAGTTCCACAGCAGAGACTGGAGTATCTGTACAACGGATGACAATAAGCCGTACGCTCCATAAAGTTGGGCTTTATGGCAGAGTGGCCAGAAGAAAGCCATTACTTTCAGCAAAAAACAATAAGGCACGTTGTGAGTTTGCGAAAAGGCATGTGGGATACTCCCAAAATGTATGGAGGAAGACTGGTCTGATGAGACTAAAATTGAACTTTCAGCCATCAAAGAAAATGCTTTGTCTGACGCAAACCCAAAACATCACATCACCCAAAGAACACCATCCCCACAGTGAAACATGGTGGTGGCAGCATCATGCTGTGGGGATGTTTTTCAGAAGCTGGGACTGGGAAACTGGTCAGAGTTGAGGGAAAGATGGATGGTGCTAAATACAGGGTTATTCTTAAGCAAAACCTGTCCCACTCTGTGTGTGATTTGAGGCTAGGACGGAGGTTCACCTTCCAGCCGGACAATGACCCCAAACACACTGCTAAAGCAACACTTGAGTGGTTTAAGGGGAAACATGTAAATGTGTTGGAATGGCCTAGTCCAGGGATGGGCAAACTGAGGCTCTCCAGCTGTTGTAAAACTACAAATCCCATCATGCCCTGCTGTAGGCTGATAGCTGTAGGCCGACTGGACATACCGGGAGTTGTAGTTTTACAACAGCTGGAGAGCCACAGTTTGCCCATCCCTGACCTAGTCAAAGCCCAGATCTCAATCCAATAGAAAATCTGTGGTCAGACTTAAAGTTTGCTGTTCACAAGAGCAAACCATCCAACTTGAAGGAGCTGCAGCAGTTTTGCAAGGAGGAATGGGCAAAAATCCCAGTGGTGAGATGTGGCAAGCTCATAGAGACTTATCCAAAGCGACTTGGAGCTGTGATTGCCGCAAAAGGTGGCTCTACAAAGTATTGACTTTAGGGGGTGAATAGTTATGCACATTGACCTTTTCTGTTATTTTGTCCTATTTGTTGTTTGCTTCACAATAAAAAAATAAAAAAACATCTTCAAAGTTGTGGGCAAGTTCTGTAAATTAAATGATGCAAATCCTCAAACAATCCATGTTAATTCCCGGTTGTGAGGCACCAAAACACGAAAAAAGTCAAGGGGGGTGAATACTTTTGCAAGGCACTGTATATGGTGTATGTATATGTAAACATGTGTCGTGACGCCGCATGCTCGCCATTGAGTAGGAAACCCCACCCCTGGGTATACTAAATATGTTTAATTATGTCAATATATGTTGTACTTTGCACTTTTGTTTTCACATTCGCCACACATTACACGTTATGCACTTCGCTTGTATTTTTATGCACGTGTTTGTGATGTCTTAAGCTATATTTATTATATACTTCTATATGTGTAAAGAGGTTGTCAATTTAACCACGTCTGCCTCCTCCATCCTCTTTGTTATATGATTGTATGGTTTTAGAATATATACTTGTCAACACAGTAATGTTTTTTGCAATCTGGAGGTTTTATGTTAATGGCGATTATGCCCGGTAACACGCAACCAGGAGAGGGGGTTGGGCGTGCTGTATGCGAAGGGGGTCGTGGGCCCTTGTTATGTTTGCATGGTTACTAGGAGATTGGATCACATGATCAGTTTTGGATGACGCGGTCATTACAAGATGTACCTTCTAATTGTGTTTATATTATGGTTCCCGCCTCCCGTATGGCATACAATGGATACATCTACTGGGCTAAGCAATGTCATTTATTATTTTACTGTGCTTTTCTCGCCCGTACACTATGGGGCAGGCAGTGCCTGACGTCACCTTGACATGTGACTGGTGCCCTTGTGAGTGCGCCTGTGATGTGACTATGTGACGATGTGCACATCATGTGATCGGCTGATGTGGGGCGACTGACAGCGCCATCATTGCAGACATACTAGTGGGTGCCCCTATCCTGTTTCAATTTATTGAAAATAATATCAATAATTTTACACAGGTGATAGGGTAGGTTATTGGACAGCTGGGGGTATAAGAGGCATGTGTGCTTTCTACCTGTTTCTCTGTCCCTGTGAGGAAGCAATGCAAAACACATGTTGGGGCTGGGCTTGTGGCGTCTTACTGGGTCAGTACACACTTTATTCATTGCTATGACTTTGTTTTTTGTACTTATTTTTACTTTCTATACATCAAATGTTCTAATTATATGTACCTTGTGACCCCAGCAGGCGCTTTGTCTTCTGTGGTGTAACTTGTCAATACCTTTATTTGTGTCTTTTAATTCGATGGATTTATAAGTTGATATGTTTTACATATAATTCCAAGCAGTGTGTCTTTTTGCTATCAGTGTTATCAGTTTTTTGTTTACACCTGCAAGTGTCAGTGTTGGGCCCTATATCCACAGGTGTACTGTATGTAAAAGGCCTAAAGTACTTTGAGGTGGCCTATAAAGCAAATTGGTGGGACACAGAGTCAATGACTCCCGAGGTCTGCTGCAGTTTTCAAATTTATCTGCACCTGAAGACACAAATAAAACTGAAAGTGGTGGCAAAACTACTAGGGACCCATCAATGATCAACTGAAGGGTTGTTGACCCCTTGTCTAGTTAATAAAGACATACACATTGCACAAACAAACACTACATAATACTAAAATATTTAAACATTAAAAAAATATAGATTTTATAGAGATTGGTGTAGAAACAGAAATCTTCTATAGATCAGACTATACGTTTGAAAAGAACTAGCATGGGAGCACAAATGAAGACAACATGTACTGACTAGGAGCAACAACCTGCTTGACTGAAGCAACTGACTAAGGAACAAACCACAAAATACGTAATCATTTGGTAGACCTGAGGATCACAACTGACTGGAAGGGGGGATTTGATTGGGATAAAATGACAATGACTGTATTATAAGAGCCCTAACAATAAATTTCAGTAATACTTTGCTAACCTTGAAGATATTTGTAGGTAACAAGGTACAGTACTTGATTACTGTTATTTAATTATATCTATTCGCCATTTATCGCATTGTTTGTTATAAGAAAAAGAGAATGGCTTAAGGGGAATGTGTTAGCGGAAAATAACCTATTGTTTAAATGACATTTTATTTATTTATTTTGGTGATATGTAAAAAAAAATTATTTTCACTATCAGTATTTAAAAATGTATATTATCCTGCAATTTTCACACAGGCCACTAGGTCTAATAATAGGTCATCATGAGTTACTGTCCTGAACAGGTAACTTTTCAGTAGCTATTATCATTATCACAACAGGCAGGATTATAGGTAATATCACAGTTTATAAGCTTACTCCTGACCTCTGGTCACAACGTATGTCTAGAAAACTCTCCCATAAAAGTCAACAGGGTCAGCTTCTGTCCATAGTGTTTGTGGCCATGTAGCTGCTGTCAAAAGACAGGAAGTTTTCAGGCTAGTGAGCAGTGTGAAAATTGCAGTATCATATATATATATATATATATATATATATATTTTATATATATATATATATACAGTACAGACCAAAAGTTTGGACACACCTTCTCATTCAAAGAGTTTTCTTTATTTTCATGACTATGAAAATTGTAGATTCACACTGAAGGCATCAAAACTATGAATTAACACATGTGGAATTATATACATAACAAACAAGTGTGAAACAACTGAAAATATGTCATATTCTAGGTTCTTCAAAGTAGCCACCTTTTGCTTTGATTACTGCTTTGCACACTCTTGGCATTCTCTTGATGAGCTTCAAGAGGTAGTCCCCTGAAATGGTTTTCACTTCACAGGTGTGCCCTGTCAGGTTTAATAAGTGGGATTTCTTGCCTTATAAATGGGGTTGGGACCATCAGTTGCGTTGAGGAGAAGTCAGGTGGATACACAGCTGATAGTCCTACTGAATAGACTGTTAGAATTTGTATTATGGCAAGAAAAAAGCAGCTAAGTAAAGAAAAACGAGTGGCCATCATTACTTTAAGAAATGAAGGTCAGTCAGTCAGCCGAAAAATTGGGAAAACTTTGAAAGTAAGGGCTATTTGACCATGAAGTAGAGTGATGGGTTGCTGCGCCAGATGACCTGGCCTCCACAGTCACCGGACCTGAACCCAATCGAGATGGTTTGGGGTGAGCTGGACCGCAGAGTGAAGGCAAAAGGGCCAACATGTGCTAAGCATCTCTGGGAACTCCTTCAAGACTGTTGGAAGACCATTTCAGGGGACTACCTCTTGAAGCTCATCAAGAGAATGCCAAGAGTGTGCAAAGCAGTAATCAAAGCAAAAGGTGGCTACTTTGAAGAACCTAGAATATGACATATTTTCAGTTGTTTCACACTTGTTTGTTATGTATATAATTCCACATGTGTTAATTCATAGTTTTGATGCCTTCATAGTCATGAAAATAAAGAAAACTCTTTGAATGAGAAGGTGTGTCCAAACTTTTGGTCTGTACGGTACATACATTAGTAGCATTTTTAAAAAATCATCAAAAATTCTAAAAAATATATGTTTAACATAAAAACTTGATTTAAACCATAGGTCATTTTCTGATGACACATTTCTTTTAAGAAATAAGCTTACCAACGTTGGTTCTTGAGCCTACCCTTCAATGTCAGGCAGTATAGTTTTATAGGAATCTTTCCATAGCTACTGCTTCTGATTGGAAGCTAACAACCGTGGATTCACATACAGGGAGAACAAGAATAAAATGTACTTAGAAAGCCTCTAGTTGTCCAACACTACATAAACTCATTGGACTTCAGGCAATAAAGGGCCTTTTACATGGGCTGAGAATTGAAAAGATCATCACTAACGAACATTCATAATGACGCTCGTTAGCAATTATCTAGCAGTGTTAATGTACCGAAACGCTCGTTCATCGGGTATTAGGATCATTAGTGCAGTACAAAAATCCTTGTTTCCCCACAGCAGATTGTGCAATGTAAATATACGATCTGCTGCCTGGAAACAACGAGTCTGTATGTGGAAAAGCGATGACATTAGCTATCGCTCCTCGCTATACTCTGGAGGAGCTGGAGGAGATCTCCTCCACTAGCGATCAGCAGATTGTTGGGAAGGAACACTTTTGTACATCGTCTGGTGTGAAGGGACCTTAAAAGACATAAACATCTAATAAAATTACCTTTTATGTCTTAGTTACCAAAGAAGCTCTAAGGGTAGAGATGGCCTTGTGGTTCGCCCAGTGGTCATTTTGCGGCGAACTTTGCTTGTTCGCTGTTCGCCGAACAGGCGAACATATGGCAATGTCCGCTGGCGCCATATTCTTTGCATTGTGCAGAACTTTGACCCATGACACATCCACCAGGTGGGACAGGACAGCCAATTGAGACGTTTTAGCACATGGACACACCCCCTACCCTATAAATAAACCCGATCTGGCCGCCATTTTACATTCAGTCTTTTGCCAGTGTAGGGAGAGGTTTCTGTGTGGAGCAGGGACAGACTGTTAGAGACACCAAACGCTAGCTAATAGGGCCACAAAAGTCCTTTTAAGGACTGGTATAGGTGTGCAATCGATAGGTGTGACATACTGAGAGGTGTAATATACTTATAATATACTTTCTAACATAGAAAGTAAATTATAGTGCATTTGTATTGTGCAGCAGTTGTTTGCGGTTCTGCTGCGATACTGCAGCTACACAGAGGGACAAACGCTATTGGAACAACTAATTGCAACTGGTGTGATATACCAGTTGCCCCCCCAAAAAAAACAGATTGAGGGGTGTGATATACCTATAATTTCTATATAGTGCATTTGCATTGTGCTGCATTTGTGTGTGGTTCTGCTGAGATACCGTAGCAATACAGAGGGACAAACGACATTGGAACAACTAATTGCAACTGGTGTGATATAACAGTTGCCCCCAAAAAAATTTGATTGAGGCAGGGGTGCGATATACCTAGAATATAATTTCCATATAGTGCATTTGTATAGTGCAGCATTTGTGTGCGGTTCTGCTGAGATACCACAGCTATACAGAGGGACAAACGCTATTAGAACATCTAATTGCAACTGGTATGATATACCAGTTGCCCCCAAAAAAACTGATTAAAGGGTTCTATATACCTGCTTCCACAAATACTGCTCTTCTATAGGGACTTTATCACAGGGTCATTTTGAAAATGACATGCAGAGGAAGAGGCAGGCCATTCCGTAGGGTTGGTAGGGGTCCGGCAGGTGCACCAGGCCGGAGCCTAAGTGGGAAGTTGGAGAAGGTGCGTGTGATTACGTCAAAGGATGCACCAGAGTTGGTTGAGTGGCTCACTCAGCCTTCCGCTTCTGCACCCTCCTCATCCTCTGTATCTGCACCCTCCTCACTCTCTGCTGTGTGCACCCCCAAAGACACCACCACCACCACCACCACCATAGCCCCTCCACTTGAGTCAGAGGAATTATTTTCCCATCAATTCCCAGACCTTACCAATGCGCAGCTATTCTTGGCATCGGATGAGGCAGAGGTGGTAGCAACGGCCGCCACCCAGCGGTCTGACGACTCAGATCAGTCCAATGAGGGTGGTCACCGCTGTTGCTGCCTACTCCGAGATCTCTAATGTCAGTGGTGGTAAAGGCAACGATGATGATGTGTCGATGGACGTCACGTGGGTGCCCACAAGAGAGGAAGAGGAGGAGAGTTCAGAGAGAGAGACGGAGCAGCAGAGAGGGAGGAGAAGGAGGAGAAGCAGGCAGAACCCGCAGTGCACAGGAGGCAAAAAGCAGACTGCAAATGTATCTGGAGCGAGCCATCCACCATGCACAGTCAAATCTTGCGCTCCCAGGATGGGACTTTTTTTTTACTTGTCAGCTGCTGATAATAGTGTTGCCATCTGCAGCCTGTGCTGTCAACGCATAAGTCGCGGTAAGCCCAACACTCACCTAGGGATAGAAGGCACCTGGCCTTCCGTCACCGAGCCCAGCGGGAGCAATGCCGTCAGAACCCACAAAGCCACACTCCTGGTGCTCCACATCCTGCCTCTTCTCCTTCTCCTTCTCCTCTCACCTTCCATTTGTCCTCCACTCCACCTTCCACCATGCCGTCGTCAAATTCATCTGGCACAAGGCAGGCTTCCGTGGCCCAAATGTTTGAGCACAAAAAAAAAGGCAGGCTTCCGTGGCCCAAATGTTTGGGCGTAAATTTTTTTGATGACTGGCTTGTCGGAATTGCTAGCCCGCCATCTACTGCCATATAAATTGGTGGACTCTGAGGCCTTTAGAAAATTTGTGGCCATTGGCAGACCGCAATGGAAGGTCCCCGGAAGGAAATATTTCTCCCAGAAGGACATCCCGGAGCTATATGGCCACGTTCAGCGGCAAGTGAATGTATCTCTGGCACACAGTGTCAGTGCCAAGATACATCTGACCACAGACACGTGGTCTAACAAACACGGGGAGGGAAGGTGAACCTTCTAACGGCCGTCAAGCATGTAACCTGTGGCACCCATGTAGATTTGGTGTTACCGCCACGGATTGCATGCAGGCCTGCCTCTTCTTCTCCTCTTCCTACTCAATCCTCCGTCTCCTCCTCAGCTGACTTCTCCTTTTCCACTGCTACCGCCTCTTTCACCTCACCCCCAAGCTCCCAAGAACCTATTCAACGTGCCAGGTGAGACGTTGCCATGCTGTGCTACGGCTGTTGTGCCTGGAAGCCAAGAGCCACACCAGTCCTGCACTCCTTTCAGCTCTGCGGTCACAGGCCGATCAGTGGCTAACCCAGCTCAATTTGACAGTTGGTAAAGTGGAGTGCGACAACGGTGCCAATCTAATGAGCGCACTGAGACAGGGCAAAATGACACAAGTGCCATGCATGACACAAGTCCTGAACTTAGTCGTGCAGCGATTCGTTGCCAAATAGCGATTCGTGTCCAGGATGTCTTGCGGCAGGCCAGGAAAATCTCTACCCATTTTAGAAGATTTTACACGGCCATGGCTCGCCTTGCTGACGCTCAGCGGCGACACCACTTGCCCGTCAGATGTCTGGTTTGTGACTGCCCGAAGCGCTGGAACTCCACCTTGTATATGCTTGATAGGCTTTTCCAGCAGAAATGTGCCGTTAACGACTACCTGTATAAACTCTGCGGCAGGACAGGTTCTGGGGAGCTTGGTTTTTTTTCACCGCGCGACGCATGCAGACTTCTGCGGCCATTTGATGAGATCACCAAACTGGTCATTCACAGACAAGGCGCCATCAGTGACATTGTACCTTCTTTCTGGAGCGTGCATTGCATCTTGTCATTGATCAAGCCATCAAGGAGCAGGAAGATGAGGAAGTCGCAATGCTGAATGAATTCCCAGGGGGGCTACTTAGTGCAAATGGGGGCCTTCATGCTCCAGTGTTTGAAGAGTGACCCCGAATAAAAAGCATAAAGGGAAAGGACCAGTACTGGGTAGCAACGTACAAACCGGACTCTAAAAAAAGTTGGGACACTATACAAATCGTGAATAAAAACTGAATGCAATGATGTGGAGGTGCCAACTTCAATATTTAATTCAGAATAGAACATAAATCACGGAACAAAAGTTTAAACTGAGAAAATGTACCATTTTAAGGGAAAAATATGTTGAATCAGAATTTCATGGTGTCAACAAATCCCCAAAAAGTTGGGACAAGGCCATTTTCACCACTGTGTGGCATCTCCCCTTCTTCTTACAACACTCAACAGACGTCTGGGGACCGAGGAGACCAGTTTCTCAAGTTTAGAAATAGGAATGCTCTCCCGTTCTTGTCTAATACAGGCCTCTAACTGTTCAATCGTCTTGGGCCTAGTGCGAATGGGGGCCTTCATGCTCCAGTGTTTGAAGAGGGACCCCGAATAAAAGCATAAAGGGAAAGGACCAGTACTGGGTAGCAACTTACAAACGGGTTCCAAAAAAGTTGGGACACTATACAAATCGTGAATAAAAACTGAATGCAATGATGTGGAGGTGCCAACTTCTAATATTTAATTCAGAATAGAACATAAATCACGGAACAAAAGTTTAAACTGAGAAAATGTACCATTTTAAGGGAAAAATATGTTGAATCAGAATTTCATGGTGTCAACAAATCCCCAAAAAGTTGGGACAAGGCCATTTTCACCACTGTGTGGCATCTCCCCTTCTTCTTACAACACTCAACAGTCGTCTGGGGACCGAGGAGACTAGTTTCTCAAGTTTAGAAATAGGAATGCTCTCCCGTTCTTGTCTAATACAGGCCTCTAACTGTTCAATCGTCTTGGGCCTTCTTTGTTGCACCTTCCTTTTTATGATGCGCCAAATGTTCTCTATAGGTGAAAGATCTGGACTGCAGACTGGCCATTTCAGTACCCGGATCCTTCTCCTACGCAGCCATGATGTTGTGATTGATGCAGAATGTGGTCTGGCATTATCATGTTGAAAAATGCAAGGTCTTCCCTGAAAGAGATGACGTCTGGATGGGAGCATATGTTGTTCTAGAACCTGAATATATTTTTCTGCATTGATGGTGCCTTTCCAGACCATCAGAGATGCAGGCTTCTGAACTGAGCGTTGATAACAACTTGGGTTGTCCTTGTCCTCTTTGGTCCGGATGACATGGCGTCCCAGATTTCCAAAAAGAACTTTGAATCGTGACTCGTCTGACCACAGAACAGTCTTCCATTTTGCCACACTCCATTTTAAATGATCCCTGGCCCAGTGAAAACGCCTGAGCTTGTGGATCTTGCTTAGAAATGGCTTCTTCTTTGCACTGTAGAGTTTCAGCTGGCAACAGCGGATGGCACGGTGGATTGTGTTCACTGACAATGGTTTCTGGAAGTATTCCTGAGCCCATTCTGTGATTTCCTTTACAGTAGCATTCCTGTTTGTGGTGCAGTGTCGTTTAAGGGCCCAGAGATCACGGGCATCCAGTATGGTTTTACGGCCTTGACCCTTACGCACAGAGATTGTTCCAGATTCTCTGAATCTTCGGATGATGTTATGCACAGTTGATAATGATAGATGCAAAGTCTTTGCAATTTTTCGCTGGGTAACACCTTTCTGATATTGCTCCACTATCTTTCTGCGCAACATTGTGGGAATTGGTGATCCTCTACCATCTTGGCTTCTGAGAGACACTGCCACTCTGAGAAGCTCTTTTTATACCCAATCATGTTGCCAATTGACCTAATTAGTGTTAATTGGTCTTCCAGCTCTTCGTTATGCTCAAATTTACTTTTTAAAGCCTCTTATTGCTACTTGTCCCAACTTTTTGGGGATTTGTTGACACCGTGAAATTTTGAATCTGCGTATTTTTCCTTTAAAATGATACATTTACTCGTATTAAACGTTTGATCTGTCATCTATGTTCTATTACAAATAAAATATTGACATTTGCCATCTCCACATCATTGCATTCAGTTTTTATTCACAATTTGTTTAGTGTCCCAACTTTTTTGGAATCCGGTTTGTACTTAGACCCCCACAGAAAAACTGTTGTGATTACCAATCTTACAGTGCATGCAAGAAGAGGCCGGTTTGAAGACGTGTTGGTCACTTCGGATATGAGATCATTCTTGCAGTCAACCCATCGACAGCCGCTCTCCGGATCCAGCCTCAGGGAACGCCTAGACCGCCAGGGGTCTGACTACATCAGGTTAACGGCCGATGTGGATGCTCTGAGAAGCGAGGAACCCCTGATCTACTGGATGTTCAGGCATGACCTGTAGCCAGAGCTGGCACAATTTGCCATAGAACTCTTGGCGTGCCCCTCGTTGAGTGTCCTGTCCGAAAGGACGTTCAGCGCAGCAGGGGGGATCGTGACTGATAAGTGCAATCGCCTAGCTCACGACAGTGGGGACTACCTCACATTTCTAAAAATGAATGAGGCATGGATCTCAGAGGAATTCAACTCCTGTGACGACCACGTTTATTGGAATTTTCTCATGACAGCCCACAAATATCCGCCACCACCCAGAACAAATATTGGTCCCTGTCTTAGGTAAATACAGCAGCATAAAACACCTGTGATGAACACTTGTTATCGAATTTTAACTATTATCATTTGGGGTTTTTTCAAGAGGGGGGATTTCGTTAGCCATGTTTTTAATCCAATTTTATATTTTTTGTTCTTTTAAACATATGTATTTGACATCTTTTTGTACTGGCCTGCAGTAAAATTGATATCTAAAAACCGTCTAATATACCTCCAGCCACATAATTACTTGTTCTTTTCTGTCCGGTGAATGCCTAATGTTTGGGGCCTGTACTACACTGGCCTGCAGTAAAATTGATATTAAATGGCCGTCTAATATACCTCCAGCAACATAATCACTTGATCATTTATGTACGGTGACTGCATAATTTTTGGGGCCTGTAATCTAACTGGCAAACAGTAAAATTGTTATACGGTGACCTGACCGCCTAAATTACCTCCAGCCACATTATCAATTGTGCTTTTCTGTATGGTGATTGAATAATTTTTGGGGCCTGTAGTCCACAGGCCTGCTGTAAAATTGATATCCATTGACCATCTATTATACCTTCGGCCACATAATCACTTGATCTTTTATGTACGTTGAATGCATAATTTTTGGGGCCTGTAATCTAACTGGGCAACAGTAAAATTGTTATACGCTACCCGCCTAATTTACCTCCAGCCACATTATCAATTGTGCTTTTCTGTACGGTGATTGAATAATTTTTGGGGCCTGTAGTCCACTGGCTTACAGTAAAATTGATATCCATTGACCGTCTAATATACCTCCGGCCACATAATCACTTGATCATTTATATACGTTGAATGCATAATTTTTGGGGCCTGTAATCTAACTGGCCGACAGTAAAATTGTTATACGGTGACCTCCTAATGTACCTCCAGCCACATTATCAATTGTTCTTTTCTGTCCGGTGAATGCCTAATGTTTGGGGCCTGTACTACACTGGCAAGAAGTAAAATTGATATTGAATTACCTTCTAATATACCTCCAGCCACAGAATTACTTGTTGTTTTCTGTCCAGTGAATGCCTAATGTTTGGGACCTCGGAGGAATTCAACACCTGTTGACAACGACCACGTGTTATCGAATTTCAACTATTATCATTTGGGGTTTTTTCAAGAGGGGGGATTTCGTTAGCCATGTTTTTATTTCCAATTTTATATTTTTTGTTCTTTTAAACATATGTATTTGACATCTATTTGTACTGGCCTGCAGTAAAATTGATATCCAAGGATGTCTAATATACCTCCAGCCACATTATCAATTGTTCTTTTCTGTCAGGTAAATGCCTAATTGTTGGGGCCTGTACTCCCGTGGCCTAAAATAAAAAATTTCTAGGCTACAGGAGGCCCCATTTTTTACTGTTTCCCTTTAAGACGCATAAAAATAGCCCCTGATTAAAATACATATTTTTTGTGGGAATTGTTGCCATTGATCCCTCTCTAATATGTCACTGTCCATGTTGTGGGATGATTTGTGCACTTCTTGTAAGTATTTGGTGGCTGCAATAATGACCTGAAGGTTTTTCAGGGTCGCCTGCCATTAAAGTGAATGGGGCCCGCCGCAAACTTGTAGTTCGCAAACATTTGATAGCATTCGCGCGTTCGCGAATTGTCCTGGCCGATGTTCGTCCATCACTATCTAAGGGTATGGGTACACATTCAGGTTTGCAATCAAGAGTGGAACATAAACTGAGAAAAAGTATAAATGACAGACAAGATTTTTCCTCTTTGTTTACTTCACTCCTGCTTCAATCAAGAAACCTGACCGTGTCACCATACTCTAATACTGGCCATTGTACTTTTGTCATCAATTTATCAGGTATGATATTTCATGCATGTGAATAATTGCTAACAGACATCTTTTCAAGATTTTAATCTGCCTTGCTAGTCAGTCATGACCTGAAGTTTATGGTACAAATGGACAGTTAATAGTGGATTTTCCTTCTCCAACGCCCTTTTGCATCCGTCAATCTTTGTGCATGGCCATAAATGTTTATAGTGGAATTGGAAAAATTCACTTGGATGAACGACAGGTTAAAATATGTTAATAGCTAATTTAGCAAAGTCAATTTTAGTTTTAAAACAGTTTTTTTAAACAATATAGCAGTTCAAAAGATATTTTATTATAAGCTAAACTGCTGTTAACCAAGAATTCAGTAGCTCCTGTTTTTTGTTTTAACATTATTGATTAGATTCAGAACTTTCCACTATGTAGTACAGTTGATTTTCTCATAGTTCTGACCTATTGTTTAAATCATGTTTTTATGTTAGGTATTTTTTTTAATACTTTTTGGTAATATTATTTTTGATTTTCCATGCTAGTGTCTATATATTGTGGGGATTCGCTCTGGTAGGCAGGTTAGCGGACGCAGTATAGAGGCAATAACAAAGTCTTTAACTTAAACAGTTCAGTGTTTATTCACACATTAAGGCCTCATGCACATGACCGTTTTTCGGGTCCGCATCCGAGCTGCGGTTTTGGCGGCTCGGATGCAGATCCATTCACTTTTAATGGGGCCGCATCCGTTCCTCCGTTCCGTGGCCCCGCTAAAAAAATATAACATGTCCTATTCTTGTCCGCGCTTTGCGGACAAGAATAGGCATTTATATTAAAGGCTGTCCGTGCCGTTCCGCAAACTGCGGAATGCGCACGGACGCCATCTGTGTTTTGCGGATCCGCGATTTGTGGACCGCAAAAAACACCACGGTCGTGTGCATGAGGCCTAAGTAAGTGACAAAAAAACGCAGAAGTCCTTGTATAAAGCAGAATCCATGTGCTTTCACACAAACAAGTTAGCAGGCCTTAATCTCGGCCCAAACTCCCAGGCCCCAACACAGAGACTGGCAGCGCTCCACTGTCAGAGAGGAGAAATCCACCCCACCTGACAGTGCTGCCTGTGTTTTGTATCCCAAACCAAAACCCGGCCTGGAACGTGGGGAGTAGCCACCCACCCATCACTTTGACTACTCCCAATATAGTGGAAATAAAAAGTCTACACACCCCTGTTAAAATGTCAGGTTTTTGTGATGTAAAAAAATGAGACAAAGATAAATTATTTCAGAACTTTTTCCACCTTTGATGTGACCTATAAACTGTACCACTCAATCTAAAAACAAACTGAAATCTTTTTGGTGGAGGAAAGAAAACTAAAAAAAACTTAAATAATGTGGTTGCATACCCTCTTATAACTGGGGATGTAGCTGTGTTCAGAATTAAGCAATCACATTCAAAATCATGTTAAATAGGAGTCAGCATACACCTGTCATCATTTAAAGTGCCTCTGATTAACCCCTAATAAAGTTCAGTTGCTCTAGTTGGTCTTTCCTAAAATTTTCTGTCAAAAATCAGTCAGCAGAAGGGTACAAAAGAATTTCCAAGGCATTAGTTATACCATGGAACACAGTGAAGACAGTCATCATCAAGTGAATAAAATATGGCACAACAGTGACATTACCAAAAACTGGATGTCCCTCCAAAGCAACATTAAAGGAGCTGCAGGAATATCTGGCAAGTACTGGCTGTGTGGCACATGTGACAACAATCTCCCGTACACTTCATATGTCTGGGCTATGGGGTAGAGTGGCAAGACGAAAGCCTTTTCTTACGAAGAAAAACATCCAAGCCAGGCTACATTTTGCAAAAACACATCTGAAGTCTCCCAAAAGCATGTGGGAAAAGGTGTTATGGGCTGATGAAATCAAGGTTGAACTTTTTGCCCATAATTCCAAAAGATATGTTTGGCGCAAAAGCAACACTGCACATCACCAAAAGAACACCATACCCACAGTAAGGTATGGTGGTGGCAGCATCATGCTTTGGGGCTGTTTTTCTTAGTAAATTAGAGGGAATTATGAACAGTTCCAAATACCAGTCATTATTGGCACAAAACCTTCAGGCTTCTGCTAGAAAGCTGAACATGAGGAGGAACTTCGTCTTTCAACATGACAACGACCCAAAGCATACATCCAAATCAACAAAGGAATGGCTTCACCAGAAGAATTAAAGATTAAAGTTTTGGAATGGCCCAGCCAGAGCCCAGACCTAAATCCGATTGAAAATCTGTGGGGTGATCTGAAGATGGCTGTGCACAGGAGATGCCCTCGCAATCTGACAGATTTGGAGTGTTTTTGTAAAGAAGAGTGGGCAAATCTTGCCAAATCAAAATGTGCCATGCTGATAGACTCATACCTAAAAAGACTGAGTGCTGAAATAAAATCAAAAGGTGCTTCAACAAAGTATTAGTTTAAGGGTGTGCACACTTATGCAACCATATTATTTTATTTTTATATTTTTTCTTCCCTCTACCTAATAGATTTCAGTTTGTTTTTCAATTGAGTTTATAGGTCACATTAAAGGTGGAAAAAGTTCTGAAATGATTTATCTTTGTCTTATTTTTATACATCTCAGAAACCTGACATTTTAACAGGGGTGTGTAGACTTTTTATATCCAGCGTAAGAGCCGTCCCGGGTTAGCTTTGCAGCTATACCAAAACAGCTGAAGTGTCAGACTGCAAAACTGACACTTTGAGGAACCTCGGTGACACGTACCAACCTTCAATGACTGCCCCTTGTTCCTTCCTGCAATATTTTAAAAAATCCTGCAGTTTCCGCACTGGCCACTAAGCCTAATAATAGGTATCACTTTTTGTACAGATCACTTTTTTCTGCAATATATAGATACACAGTACAGTATCTCACAAAAGTGAGTACATCCCTCACATTTTTGTATTTTATTATATCTTTTCATGGGACAACACTGAAGATATAATGTAAAGTAGTCAGTGTATAGCTTGTATAGCAGTGTAAATTTGGAGTGCCCTCAAAATAACTCAACACACAGCCTTTAATGTCTAAACGGCTGGCAACAAAAGTGAGTACACCCCTAGGTAAAAATGGCCAAATTGTGCCCAAATTTTCACCATTATTTTCCAGCACTGCCTTAACTCTCTTGGGCATGGAGTTCAATAGAGCTTCACAGGTTGCCACTGGAATCCTCTTCTACTCCTCCATGACTACATCATGGAGGGAGCTGGTGATGTTACAGAATTTGCGCTCCTTCACCTTCTGTTTGAGGATGCCCCACAGATGCTCAAAAGGGTTTAGGTCTGGAGGCATGCTTGGCCAGACTGTAGACAAGACACACTTGTCTTTGTACTCCTCACCTGGTTGCCACTACACACACAAGACACGATCTGAACCAAATAACTTTATCTTGGTCTCATCAGACCACAGGACATGGTTCCAGTAATCCATGTCCTTAATCTGCTTTACTTCAGCAAACTGTTTGCAGGCTTTCTTGTGCATCATCTTTAGAAGAGGATTCCTTCTGGAATGCGGACCAATTTGATGCAGTGTGCGGAGTATATAGTCTGAGCACTGACAGGCTGACCCCCCCCCCCCCCCCCCCCCCCCTTTAACCTCTACAGCAATGCTGGCAGCACTCATATATCTATTTTGAAAAGACAACCTCTGGATATGACGCTGAGCACGTACACTTAACTTCTTTGGTCGACCATGGCGAGGCCTGTTCTGAGTGGAACCTGTCTTGTTAAACTGCTGTATGGTCTTGGCCACCGTGCTGCAGCTCAGTTTCAGGGTGTTGGCAATCTTCTTATAGCCGAGGCTATCTTTATATACAGCAACAATTCTTTTTTTCAGAGAGAGTTCTTTGCCATGAGGTACAGTGTTGAACTTCCAGTGACCAGTATGAGAGAGTGTGAGAGCGATAACACCAATTTTAATACACCTGCTGCCCATTCACACCTGACACCTTGTAACACTAACAAGTCACATGACACCGGGGAGAGAAAATGACTAATTAGGCACAATTTGGCCATTTTCACTCAGGGGTGTACTCACTTTTGTTGCCAGTGCTTTAGACATTAATGGCTGTGTGTTGAGTTATTTTGAGGGCACACCAAATTTACACTGTTATACAAGCTGTACACTGACTACTTTACATTGTATCAAAGTGTCAGATCTCCAGTGTTGTCCCATGAAAATATATAATAACATTTTTGCAAAAATGTGAGGGGTGTACTCACTTTTGTGAGATACTGTATAGACAACACAGGATCCACTATTCACAATAGGAGACTGTCAAAGAATCTCAACTCCTTCTTGGAACAATGACCTCTGCTCAGGTCACAGAACATATCTAGAAAACTCTCCGAGGAAAGCAAGTCACAATCTGGTTTTAACTGGCAGGAAAAAAATGTAGGTGACACATACCCTTTAATAGATGTTGTAAGTGTGATTGTCTTTGTAGAAATGCTGGTTTTCCAGACTGTATCACATCTTCAGGCTTGAACAACCTGATAAATGCCTTCAACCATTGATAGTCACACTTCACAGGAGAAGAGTTTGAATGCCAATAGATACCTAAGTACCTTATCAGAGTTGGGTATTGACTTACTATCTACACATTTAATCAGCCCTCTTGGATAATTGCTATGTAGTTTCCTGCTTTGTTTGATGATTCTTTTGATCTAAAATGGGCTTGTTGAAAACAGAAGGTTTTATAGTGCTTAGCTGGATCAGACTGAAACTGGAATTTCCGTTATCTGAGGAACCACATACATATGTAACTTTTCGTAATTGAAAGCATAAAATAAGTAAAAGATGATACCATATTGACATAGAAAATAGCTTTTTTTCCCCTAAACACATAGATGGAAGGAAGATGTGACCTAGCGGTCTGCTATCAAAATTTGTACCTGTATCCTGCTAGACTGTGTCACTAGAATCCATATGCACACAGATATATGTGCATGCATAAACACATAAGAATTTATTGCATGTATGTACAGACCAATATGCCCTCACCTATGTACAGCGATGCATTAACATATACACTCACCTAAAGAATTATTAGGAACACCATACTAATACGGTGTTGGACCCCCTTTTGCCTTCACAACTGCCTTAATTCTACGTGGCATTGATTCAACAAGGTGCTGATAGCATTCTTTAGAAATGTTGGCCCATATTGATAGGATAGCATCTTGCAGTTGATGGAGATTTGAGGGATGCACATCCAGGGCACGAAGCTCCCGTTCCACCACATCCCAAAGATGCTCTATTGGGTTGAGATCTGGTGACTGTGGGGGTCATTTTAGTACAGTGAACTCATTGTCATGTTCAAGAAACCAATTTGAAATTATTCGAGCTTTGTGACATGGTGCATTATCCTGCTGGAAGTAGCCATCAGATGATGGATACATGTTCTCATTCTGTTTACGCCAAATTCGGACTCTACCATTTGAATGTCTCAACAGAAATCGAGACTCATCAGACCAGGCAACATTTTTCCAGTCTTCAACAGTCCAATTTTGGTGAGCTCGTGCAAATTGTAGCCTCTTTTTCCTATTTGTAGTGGAGATGAGTGGTACCCGGTGGGGTCTTCTGCTGTTGTAGCCCATCCGCCTCAAGGTTGTGCGTGTTGTGGCTTCACAAATGCTTTGCTGCATACCTCGGTTGTAACGAGTGGTTATTTCAGTCAACGTTGCTCTTCTATCAGCTTGAATCAGTCGGCCCATTCTCCTCTGACCTCTAGCATCCACAAGGCATTTTTGCCCACAGGACTGCCGCATACTGGATGTTTTTCCCTTTTCACACCATTCTTTGTAAACCCTAGAAATGGTTGTGCGTGAAAATCCCAGTAACTGAGCAGATTGTGAAATAGTCAGACCGGCCCGTCTGGCACCAACAACCATGCCACGCTCAAAATTGCTTAAATCACCTTTCTTTCCCATTCTGACATTCAGTTTGGAGTTCAGGAGATTGTCTTGACCAGGATCACACCCCTAAATGCATTGAAGCAACTGCCATGTGATTGGTTGACTAGATAATTGCATTAATGAGAAATAGAACAGGTGTTCCTAATAATTCTTTAGGTGAGTGTATACACAAACACATAAATTGATATACACATATAAACCTAAACAGATACTGTATATGTACAAATATTTATATAAAACTAATTTACCTTCTAAGCTGAGAGGTTGCATCATAGCCCGTATGCTATGGTAGGAATAGCTGAGTGGAGCGGGCACACCATTGTACACCAATCACTCCTATTGATATAGTGTTGTGATGGGTAACTTCTGGCACTCAAGCTGTGATAACACTACGACTCCTATGTACACTTGCTTGGCTGTTCGCAGAACGCTATAGAAATTAATGGAGCATGCTGTGAGTCGTAGTTTCATCACAGCTGGAGTGCCGGAGGTTAGCTATGACTGATACAGTGAAAGGAATCCGTACTCCAGTGAGAAGTCAGCAATGTGTGAATATTGTGAATTTAAAGCATAGTAGAAATGGGGACTTTGGGTGCCAATTTCTTTAGTAAAAAAGCAAAATCCATTAATAAAGTATATTTGAAAAATGTTAGAAATGTAGAAATATTTTTCATGGGACGACCCCTTTACGCATAGGTGAGGCATATAGTTTTAAAAAGCAAATTAGGTATTTTTTTCCAGAATGTTTCATTATGTAGCCACATATCCCTTCCTACCTGAAGGAAAACAAGTACATTTCCCAATATTTAAATGGCAGCAAACTAAGTAAACAAATATTCATACATAACTATGTAGATAATGTTATCACAGTTATCTATTTAGTATTTTCTATTGCTTTACAGCTCTGTGTGTAAACATACACAGTCGAGTCAAATTATTATGACCACCAGCTAACAGCTGTGTGCATCACGGACAGCAGCTAGACAGGCTGGGTGTGACTAAATAAGGTCCTATTAGGTTGTCACAGGTATCAGGAGCCATGCAGACTGCAGTGCATCCTCCATAGAGTGAATGCGACGATCGAGGTGGTCCCACAGTTGCTCAATTGCGTTCAAGTCTGGGCAATTAGGGGCCAAGGTATTACTTGGAAGTCTTGGTCATGCTCTTTTAACCAGTGTCATACATTTCTAGCCATGTGACATGCTGCATTGTCGTGCTGGAAGATCCCATCCACCCCAGGAAAGATAATCAGCATGTATGGGTGTATGTGATCTGCAAAGATGGATTCATACTCAAATCGATGGAGTGCCTTCCACATGGATGAGTGGTCCCAGAGGATGCTACAAAAACATTACCCAGACCCTAACGCTGCCACCAGCAGCTTGTGTTCTTCCAACAATGGTTGCAAGGTGTTTGTTTTCTGATGTTTCTTTCCTGCCAAGCTAATGTCCATCTGTTCGATAGGGCCAAAAATGTGACCGGAGAAGACAACTCCTTTCTTTGCCAATCAGTGGGGGTCTAAATCCTATACTGCCAAGAAAATTGAAGGCGTTTCTGATGATACAACTTTATTAGCAGATGTGCAGTGAGATCCGTCTGCTTCAGAGCCCTGTACTCAGTAGATCAAACTAATGTCCTTAGGACTAACTTACACCTATTATCCTATACCTCCTAGATCCTAAAACTTAACCTTTAATAGTTTATCTTAAACATTGCCTATAGGAGTTTTAAAAAAAAATCTGTAGTCACTTAGTCCTGTATTTCATACTGGTACTAGCCTCCTACCTATAGTAGTCTTTCTGGAGTGAGACTTATTGGCTTGACTGGCTGCGCGCTGCCAGTATTGATACAAGCTCGATATAGTAAACGTTCCTATATATGTTGGCTAGGTGACTTTACTGCATTAAAACTAATTGTCCACGCTGCCCCCCGACATGTTTCGCCGTGCTCCGGCGTCTTCAGGGGTTTGGGCAGAGTGTGAGCGTGTGCTGACTCGGCTGGATTATATCACTTCGCGCAGCCAGTCAAGCCAATAAGTCTCACTCCAGACAGACTACTATAGGTAGGAGGCTAGTACCAGTATAAAATACAGGACTAAGTGACTACAGATTTTTTTTAAAAACTCCTATAGGCAATGTTTAAGATAAACTATTAAAGGTTAAGTTTTAGGATCTAGGAGGTGGAGGATAATAGGTGTAAGTTAGTCCTAAGATCATTAGTTTGATTTATTGAATAAAACACCACATCCTAACACCATAAAGGGAATACAGCGATTTTGCTATACTCAGTAGGGTTCGCTGAACATTTGGTTCAATTTAGTGGTGAGCTGCTCCACTGTAACCCTGAGCACCTTCGTAGCTGATGTTCACATCAATGGCACAGGGTGCTCCGTAATTTCCATGTTATTTATTCTCAATGGTGCCATTTGTCCACTCAGGATACACTTTCACCACAGTAGCAGACAAACAGTTAAGAAACTGTGCAGTTTCAGAAATCCTGCAACCTTTGGCCCGAAAGCCAATAATTATTCCTAACTCTTATAAATCGTCCCTTTTACCCATGATATCAATGAGGGATATGTGTGCAGACAGCCTATAGCACACCTTATATACCCATCAAGCCAGCTCACGACATGTGACTTCTTTCATGAGCTACGCACTGCCAACGGCGAAAGTAGGAAGTGGCCATAGTAATGGAACTGGACTGTGTAGGGTGCTCAGTGGAAAAACTAGTGCAGCCCTGGGCACCTCTGTTACCTGTATGGCCTGAGGTTGTCGTGATTTGCTGCATTTCAGATCTTGCGTTTGTGTTGTGAAAGTCATGGTGGAAACAGTTGTCATTCACTAACCACAGCTAACAAAAGGCAAAACGAAACAAAGAAAAATAACTGCACTTAAACAAACGATTCACTCATTCAGGCAGCACAATAGCTGTAAACTTGTTGTCAGACATTACATACAATTGTTGCCATAAACTTTACAAAAATCGGTGTCTTTTCTAATGCCTATTTAGTTTAATTTACTATTTAACCTTACTATTTAGTTTAAAGAGTTAAAGGGAATCTGTCACCTGCTTTTAGCATTTTAAGCTTTCAACATTGCCATGTTCAATAAAGTACCTTATATCCTGCAGTGGTCTTCTTACTTTATTTCGTTTTGTCATTTTGATTTAAAAAAAGCTCTTTTTCTGATATGCTAATGAAGCTCCAAGGTGCCCAGAGGGGCGTTTTTTCTCCTCTCTGGAGCCCAGTAACGCCACCCTGCAGTACCCAGCCCGCCTTCATTTGAATCCCAAGAACGCCTCCTGGTCCTGAAATAACCTCAGGAGCTTGATGATCGCGCAGGCCCCAGGCAGTACTGCGCCTGCGCAAGATTTCTGGTGGCCGACAGAAAGAAGAACGGGGCATTTCTTGAAGGTAGAAGATGATGTGGCGAGGGGGCGGAACCGTTTGCCGGGGCTGTGGGAGGTTATTTCAGGATCAGGAGGCATTCTTGGGATTTAAATTAAGGCGGGCTAGGCACTGCACTGCGTTACTGGGCTCCAGAGAGGGAAAAAAGCGCCCCTCTGGGCACCTTGGAGCTTCATTAGCATATCAGAAAAAGACAAAACAAAATAAAGTAAGAAGACCACTGCAGGAAATAAGGTATTTTATTGAACATGGCAATGTTGAAAGCTTAAAATGCTAAAAGCAGGTGACAGATTCCCTTTAAGGCTGTATTAGACAGCCCGATTCGGCCGGAGATTGTCAGGAGGGAAGCGTTCCTTCCCAGCAATCACCTGCTCACTAGTGGAGGAGACCGCTGCTGTTACATGCACTGATCTCCTCCACAGCATGGGTTACACCATCACTCGTCCCCATGCAGTCCAGTTGTTTGCCGGCAGCAGATCGTGATTAGACACCACCGCCGGCAAACGATCATTTTTAAACCTTTCATAAGATATGGATTGCCCAATGAACAAGCGTTTTCTCGTTCATTGAGTAATCGACAGCAGCATTACACTGCCAGATCATTGCTAACGAGTGTCTATGCAAACGCTTCTTAGCGATGATTGGCCCGACAATCGCCTGGTGTAATACAGGCTTTATTGTAACCTCTTCTGACATGTCAGTTTTAGTTGCATTCTCCATACAATGACAATTCGGGAGTATCTATTTATCTAACTCTATGCTGTTCTGTTCCTCAGTTATCGCTATTAGAAGTTTGCTAATGATTATGTTTTACGAATGAGGAGCGCGTCCCTGCAGATACTGCCACTAGCAGCAATCGTTAGACAGTGTCAGACTGTACAGGAACATACACCCCCTCCTGCACACTGGTAACACCCAGTTGAAGACTAATACATTTATAGTAACAATAACTGAGGAAGAGAACAACAGAGATATAATAAAAGATGCTCCGGAATTGTTATTGTATGGGGAATAAAATGATTTAATAAAATAGACGTCAGGATAGGTCCCAGGTACTCTTTAACCTTCATGTATTTTCTTGTCTTTTGCATTACTTACCATGGAAACAAGGGTGACAAGGGCTTTATGTAACGTTTTGGATGTGCAATGCATTTGTCATTTTCAGCTCGTTCAGCCACTGGTCATACATTTGTGATATTTGACAATGGCGCAAATGAGACCAGTCATTCTTATTTAATTTTGTCAAAATGTGACTATCCTTATGGAAATATTTCACCTTGATAATGAAATCATCAGGAAGCAATAAACGTTAGAGTTGATAAGATAGATGTACGATAGTCTCTTGATCTTCCTTTTGGAAGTGCATCTCACTGATTTTGCAAACAAAGTTACAGGCTTTAATTGGCTTTGGTAAGTTATATTGTTTTCTTTTAACTAATATTAAAGGGGGTTTTCCGCTTTTTTTTTTTATTGATGACTTAATCCTCAGGATAGGTCATCAATATCATATCGGCGGGGGGTCCAACTTCCAGCACCCTGCCGATCAGCTGTCCGAGAGTGCTGCCTTCTCTTAATTGTTTACCTGCTCGACATCGCAACCACATCGGTGATCAGGTGTAATTACACCTAAGCCGTCCCATTCATTTCTACGGGACGGCTCCTTCCGTTGAGATGGCGAGCAGGTAAACAATGAAGAGAAGGCAGTGCTCACATTTGCTATCCTGAGGATAGATCATCAATATAAATAAAGCAGAAAACCCCTTTAACCATTCTAGGTATGAACAGCACGCTGTCTCGGCAGACAAAAAGAGAATCATCTGGACACAAACCACAGCATGCAGCAATTTGTGTCCGGCCGACTCTCCGCTGGAACAGCATACAGAAACCCACCGGACCCCATTAAACTTAATGTGGTCGACAGACACCCTGTTTATATCCGGCAGTGCCGGATCTGCAGGTTTCCAGCAAGCTGTTCTATTCACAAAAGAGATGTGGAAGTAGCCTTAGCGGCTAGCACTGGTGGCCTTGCAGCTCTGCGGTCCTAGGTTTGAGTCCAACAAAGGACATCGGAATGGAGTTTGAATGTTCTCCCTGTATTTGTGTGGGGGTACTCCAGTTTCCACCCACACTCCAAAGGCATACTGGGGACAGTATGTGACAATGTCTGTAAAGTTCTGAAGAATAATTAAATTACATATACATTTCCTTATTAGTACAATGATACATTTATATTAAAAACACAACATGCAACACCCTATATCAGCAATGAAAAGACATCTCACTGCAGGTCAAGGTTCCAGTCCTCTTGGTAGTTACTACACCAATACAAGGGCAATGACCTGACAGGTATTTCTTATCTACTATTATCTTCTCTTGAGATGCTCTGCGGATGGAAGTTAATTGGCAATGAGAGGGGGTTAGCTGATTATTTATCTTTCTTACCACAGTTTTGCACTATAATTTTTTTGTTATTTTTATTTTTTACATGACTTACTCTACGCCAGCTTTTTTACCTTACAATTTTCTAGAGATCAAACCTCTCTATCATACTGGCCTTACAGAGAATCTGTCACCAGAGACCTCTCTATCATAATGGCCTTAAAGGGAATCTGTCACCAGAGACCTCTCTATCATACTGGCCTTAAAGGGTATCTGTCACCAGAGACCTCTCTACCATAATGGCCTTACAGAGAATCTGTCACCAGAGACCTCTCTATCATAATGGCCTTAAAGGGAATCTGTCACCAGAGACCTCTCTGTCATACTGGCCTTAAAGGGAATCTGTCAC
The DNA here is from genome assembly GCF_905171765.1 of Bufo bufo. Taxonomy (NCBI): domain Eukaryota; kingdom Metazoa; phylum Chordata; class Amphibia; order Anura; family Bufonidae; genus Bufo; species Bufo bufo. The sequence goes on along the minus strand of NC_053389.1, from coordinate 465,779,198 downwards.
CAGAGACCTCTCTACCATAATGGCCTTACAGAGAATCTGTCACCAGAGACATTTCTATCATACTGGCCTTACAGAGAATCTGTCACCAGAGACCTCTCTATCATACTGGCCTTACAGAGAATCTGTCACCAGAGACCTCTCTATCATACTGGCCTTAAAGGGAATCTGTCACCAGAGACCTCTCTATCATACTGGCCTTAAAGGGAATCGGTCACCAGAGACCTCTCTAACATACTGGCCTTAAAGGGAATCTATCACCAGAGACCTCTCTATCATACTGGCCTTAAAGGGAATCTATCACCAGAGACCTCTCTGTCATACTGGCCTTAAAGGGAATCTGTCACCAGAGACCTCTCTATCATACTGGCCTTACAGAGAATCTGTCACCAGAGACCTCTCTATCATAATGACCTTAAAGGGAATCTGTCACCAGAGACCTCTCTATCATACTGGCCTTAAAGGGAATCTGTCACCAGAGACCTCTCTATCATACTGGCCTTAAAGGGAATCTGTCACCAGAGACCTCTCTATCATACTGGCCTTAAAGGGTATCTGTCACCAGAGACCTCTCTACCATAATCGCCTTAAAGGGAATCTGTCACCAGAGACCTCTCTATAATACTGGCCTTAAAGGGTATCTGTCAGCAAAGACCTCTCTGTCATACTGGCCTTAAAGGGAATCTGTCACCAGAGACCTCTCTATCATACTGGCCTTAAAGGGAATCTGTCACCAGAGACCTCTCTATCATACTGGCCTTAAATGGAATCTGTCACCAGAGACCTCTCTATCATACTGGCCTTAAAGGGTATCTGTCAGCAAAGACCTCTCTGTCATACTGGCCTTAAAGGGAATCTGTCAGCAAAGACCTCTCTGTCATACTGGCCTTACAGAGAATCTGTCACCAGAGACCTCTCTATCATAATGGCCTTAAAGGGAATCTGTCACCAGAGACCTCTCTATCATACTGGCCTTAAAGGGTATCTGTCAGCAAAGACCTCTCTGTCATACTGGCCTTAAAGGGTATCTGTCACCAGAGACCTCTCTATCATACTGGCCTTAAATGGAATCTGTCACCAGAGACCTCTCTATCATACTGGCCTTAAAGGGAATCTGTCACCAGAGACCTCTCTATCATACATGCCTTAAAGGGAATCTATCACCAGAGACCTCTCTATCATACTGGCCTTAAATGGAATCTGTCACCAGAGACCTCTCTATCATACTGGCCTTAAAGGGAATCTGTCACCAGAGACCTCTCTATCATACTGGCCTTAAATGGAATCTGTCACCAGAGACCTCTCTATCATACTGGCCTTAAAGGGAATCTGTCACCAGAGACCTCTCTATCATACTGGCCTTAAAGGGAATCTGTCACCAGAGACCTCTCTATCATACTGGCCTTAAAGGGTATCTGTCACCAGAGACCTCTCTACCATAATGGCCTTAAAGGGAATCTGTCACCAGAGACCTCTCTATAATACTGGCCTTAAAGGGTATCTGTCAGCAAAGACCTCTCTGTCATACTGGCCTTAAAGGGAATCTGTCACCAGAGACCTCTCTATCATACTGGCCTTAAAGGGAATCTGTCACCAGAGACCTCTCTATCATACTGGCCTTAAATGGAATCTGTCACCAGAGACCTCTCTATAATACTGGCCTTAAAGGGTATCTGTCAGCAAAGACCTCTCTGTCATACTGGCCTTAAAGGGAATCTGTCAGCAAAGACCTCTCTGTCATACTGGCCTTACAGAGAATCTGTCACCAGAGACCTCTCTATCATAATGGCCTTAAAAGGAATCTGTCACCAGAGACCTCTCTATCATACTGGCCTTAAAGGGTATCTGTCAGCAAAGACCTCTCTGTCATACTGGCCTTAAAGGGTATCTGTCACCAGAGACCTCTCTATCATACTGGCCTTAAAGGGAATCTGTCACCAGAGACCTCTCTATCATACATGCCTTAAAGGGAATCTATCACCAGAGACCTCTCTATCATACTGGCCTTAAATGGAATCTGTCACCAGAGACCTCTCTATCATACTGGCCTTAAAGGGAATCTGTCACCAGAGACCTCTCTATCATACTGGCCTTAAATGGAATCTGTCACCAGAGACCTCTCTATCATACTGGCCTTAAAGGGAATCTGTCACCAGAGACCTCTCTGTCATACTGGCCTTAAAGGGAATCTGTCACCAGAGACCTCTCTATCATACTGGCCTTAAAAGGAATCTGTCACCAGAGACCTCTCTATCATACTGGCCTTAAAGGGAATCTGTCACCAGAGACCTCTCTGTCATACTGGCCTTAAAGGGAATCTGTCACCAGAGACCTCTCTATCATACTGGCCTTAAAGGGAATCTGTCACCAGAGACCTCTCTATCATACTGGCCTTAAAGGGAATCTGTCACCAGAGACCTCTCTATCATACTGGCCTTAAATGGAATCTGTCACCAGAGACCTCTCTATCATACTGGCCTTAAAGGGAATCTGTCACCAGAGACCTCTCTGTCATACTGGCCTTAAAGGGAATCTGTCACCAGAGACCTCTCTATCATACTGGCCTTAAAAGGAATCTGTCACCAGAGACCTCTCTATCATACTGGCCTTAAAGGGAATCTGTCACCAGAGACCTCTCTGTCATACTGGCCTTAAAGGGAATCTGTCACCAGAGACCTCTCTATCATACTGGCCTTAAAGGGAATCTGTCACCAGAGACCTCTCTGTCATACTGTTTGTATAGACACGTAGCTGTGGTTCACCTGATTATAACACTGTTTTCTTTTGTTGATCTGAGGCTCCATTCCCGAATTATTATATTTTTCTTAATATGCAAAGTAGGCCTTTGTGCAATGAGGGTATCACTGTTGCTCTTTGTGCCCCAAGCTCCACTCCTTTCTGTGGCCAGCCCCTCCCTTGCTGCTTTGTCACTGCCTGGTCCTGTCAATCAAAGCAAGGAGGAAGGAGCTGACCACAGAAATGGGTGGAGCTTGGGTGTAAGAAGAGCAATGGGCACAACTTTATTGCACAAAATGCCTAATTTGCATATAAATAAAATTAAGATAACTCAGGAAGGAGTCTAAGAACAGCAAAAGAAAAACAGTGTTTTAAAAAGGTGCAATACAGCTAAGTGTCTATGTTTGTATAGTTTTGTTTGATAGAGAGGTCGCTGGTGCCAGGTTCCCTTTAACACAGGTTGATGATCAGACAAACAAATGTTTTTTGAACAATTGTTCCAAGTCATTGTCGTATGTAAGCATGCCAGTTCATTCCTGGCTGATCACCATATTTTATGTGGTCATAGAAATCATTGTTTGTAGGTAGAATATCCCCTTACATAAACAGGGGATATGTTGCCAACAAATACAAAATGAAAGGGAATGAACATCACATTAATAAGTGTCACAAAATACTTTGCATACTAACAACTGCTATGCTTAAATATACTGCTGATAGGAACCTGTCATGAGCAGGAAATTTGCCTTTGCAAAAGGATACTTGCTCTTCTTCATTATCTTTTCTCCTTTCCTACATCTCTCAGTGGTCTGCATTAAATGTCTCATTGCCTACCTGCTACATCTATGTTCACACCTCTATTCACTCGCTGGACACAACAAAAATAAGCTACGTACTGCATATGAAAAAAATGTATAACTAGCATCACTAAAGAGCCCATGCACAGTAGAAGAATGTTGTCGAAACTCGCCAATTGTGGCAGGATCAGCTAACCATTTCATTTGCATGGGGTTATCATTAGTGTTGATCATGAATATTCGAATTGCGAATTTTAATCGCGAATATCGGCACTTCGAGAATTCGCGAATATTTAGAATATCGCTAAATATATTCGTAATCGCGAATATTCGATTTTTTTTTAAAATACCAGTTCATGCGAATTTTATGCGAATTTTTCGCAATCAAGAAAATAATGCCTGGAGATCATGAATTCGTGAATTTTCGAATATATGGTCGAATATTAGCCCAAATATTTGCGAATTATCGCTAATTCGAATATTGCCCCTGCCGCTCATCACTAGTTATCATGACTTTCACCTGATGGGCAGCACGGTGGCTCAGTGGTTTACACTGATGCAGTGTCCTGAAAACACACTGCTTAATGTTGTGATTGTGTTTCATGTAAGGCTACTTTCACACTAGCGGCAGGACGGATCCGACAGGCTGTTCACCCTGTCGGATCCGTCATGCCGCTATTTCGCCGTGCCGCCGGACCGCCGCTCCGTCCCCATTGACTATAATGGGGACAGGGGCGGAGCTCCCGAGCAGCACAGCAGTTTGCACTGAGAGGCCGCCGGACTAAAAAGTCAGACATTCAGTACTTTTAGTCCGGCGGCCTTTCACCATGCACTGCCGTGCTGTGCCGGAGCTCCACCCCCGTCCCCATTATAGTCAATGGGGACGGAGCAGCGGCACGGCAAAATAGCGTCAGGATGGATCCGACAGGGTGAACAGCCTGTCGGATTCGTCCTGCCGCTAGTGTGAAAGTACCCTAAACTGTGCTTGTAAAACTGTTCTCATAAAGTTGCATAGGGAGGGGGAGGTTCTAACCAGCCTCCCAGAGTGACTCCGCCCCACACACTCAGTGCACAGTGCAGGAAAAAGAAGGTCAGTGTGTGGTCATGTCTGAGGACAAGCTGAACCTCAGCAGCCATTATTGTGAGTTATCCAAACTCCATACTTAGTTCCATGTACCAGCCCATAGAAGGGAAAAGATCACATTATCTGACTCCAGGCAACCCAGAGAGGGAATGAGGACATTGACAAAGCAAGGTAACTGTCATTTATCAGACTCCAGACTCCTTTGCATCAGGTGGAGAGATTCTGTGATACAAGCTACCCACCATAATTAAAGACAAAAGGGCCATTTGTCTGAGTATAGTATTCCTAGAAGAGGATACAGAGGTACAGCATTAAACAGTACAACAGAGATAGTTCATCCCTCCAACCTGGAGAAATAAGAGAGAAAGACTGATTGTCATAGAGGAGGATTCCTTATGCAACTTCTGGGAACTAATCTGAATCACTGTAAAAGCTGCCTTGTTGTAAATGACTTTTGCATACATTGATGACCCATGGATCAGCTTCAGTAAAGTACTGGGAGTTTGTTGAAAGCTCTATTCTCCTTATTCTATATCATTATTTTAACTACTGCCACCAACATTCGCACCTAATGGTGCTGGCATAACGAACCAGGGGCCAACCCGCAAAAGGGTGCAGCTGCCAACCCGCAAAAGCATGCAGCTGCCATCTCTGAATGGACGTTTCAGAACGTTTATTCAGAGATAAGCATCCACCCATAGGACGTTTATATCCTATGGACGGATGTGAAGTGGTTAAGGCCCTATTACTCCTACAGAAAATCACTAAGATCATTGCTAACAAGCTCTCGTATGAAGGCTTGTTAGCAATGATCTGGCAGTGTAATACTGTAGCCTATTACCCGATTACCCGGGTAATCAGAGTCTTTCAACATGTTCAAAAATAATCATTTGCCGGCAGCAGATTGTGCCATATAATCAGCACTCTGCTGCTGGTAAACAGTGATTCAGTATGGGGACCAGCGGTGGCATAAGCGAACAATTCCCTCCTGACAATCGCCTGCAGAATCTGTAGGTGTAATATTGCCTTTAGATTGTGAAATCCACTGGGAACAGTAAGTGATGATAATGTCTGTAAAGCGCTGCGGAATATGTCAGCGCTATATAAGTGAGTATAATTAATAAATAAATGGCAGGTGTCAGGGAAAACAAGGATAGAGCACCTGGGCCTATGTTTCCACAGGAGTTAAGTTGCCACCAGAGATGTCTGGTAGCAATTTATTCATAGTTGTTAAGGTTGGAAAAAGACAAAAGTCAATCAAGTCCAAACTGTAATCCTGCTATATCGATCCCTGGATCAATGTCCATCTTCCTCTTAAAAAGGGGTTGGGCCAAAGGGAAAGGGTGTGTAGAACAAGATTTCTATACATTGTCATAAGCCTCAATGTTATTTTGAATTAAAAAATAATCTAAACCTTTTTTGAAGCTATCTACTGTATTTACTGTGACCAGCTCCTGCGGCAGGCTATTCCAAAGATTCACAGATCTTACTGTAAAGAATGCTTGTCGCCTCTTATGACTGAATCTTTTTTTCTCCAGTCGTAGGGAGTGGACCCTTGTTTTTTTGAGGGGGTTTAACACAAAATAGCTTCCCTTGATATTTTTTATAAGGTCCGTTGATATATTTGTACAGGTTAATTATGTCCCCCCTTAGATGTCTTTTTTCAAGGCTAAACAAATTCTGTTAATTTAATCTTTGCTCATAACTAAGATCTTCCAGGCCCTTTATGAGTTTAGTTGCTCTCCTCTGTACAATTTCTAGCTCCAGGGCATCCTTTTTATGGACTTGTGCCCAGAACTAAACTGTGTATTCCTGTTGAGGCCGCACCAAAGCTTTTTATAGTGGCAATATTACATCCCTGTCTCGTGAGTCCATACCTTTTTCAATACAAGACACAATTCTGTTAGCCTTAGAGCAAGCTGACTGGCATTGCATGCTGTTATTTAGTCTATCATCTACTAATATACCCAGATCCTTCTCAACAAGTGTCTCTCCCAGTTTTACTCCCTCTAGGACATATGCTGCATGCAGATTATTAGCCCCCAAGTGCATAACTTTACATTTATCTTTATTGAACCTCATTTGCCAAGTGGAGGCCCAAACAGTAAGTTTGTCCAAGTCAGCTTGTAACTTATTTAAATCTTCCATAGACTGTACTGTATTGCAAAGTTTGGTGTCATCGATAAAAATAGAAACAGCACTATTAATCCCATCCTCTATGTAATGACTAAGTTAAATAATTGCAGACTCAGCACAGGAACTTGGGGTACACTACTAATAACAGGAAAACATTCAGAGTAGGAATCATTGACCACAACTCTTTGGATACAATCATGAAGCCACTTTTCAATCCAATTGAAAATTATATTTTCTAAACCGATAGACCTCAATTTACCCATTAGGCGTCCGTGAGGGACAGTATCAAACGCCTTTGCAAAATCCAAAAACACAATATCGACAGCCTTCCCTCTGTCCAGGCTTCTACTTACCTCCTCATAAAAACAAATCAGATTAGTCTGACAGCTTCTGTTCTTAGTAAAAACCATGTTTGCTATCACTTATTATATTATTGTCAGTTACATAATCCTGTATGTAGTCCCGTAGAAAGCCCTCAAACATTTTTCCCACTATGGATGTTAGGCTTATTAGGTTATAATTTCATTAGGTTATAATTTAATGGTGAAGACCTAGCACCCTTTTTGAAAATGGGCACTACATCTCCCCATTTATAATACATGCATGCTCAGCTAAGTATGAATGTCTATGAGGAAGTCATAAATAGCTGACTTGTGGATGATTATTTGGCAGAGAGCTAGGGACCTTAGGGACTTGTGCAGATGGCAGGTGCAGTGTATCTGAACAGAGGAGACATCATATGGAGGTGATTTGCCTGATATAATAATAATAATCTTTATTTATATAGCGCCAATGTATTCCACAGCACTTTACAGTTCAGGGGTTTATGTACAGTCATAAATAACATAGCAACAGATAAGTCAATCATTACAACAAGAGGAATGAGGGTCATGCTCACAAGAACTTACGATCTATGAGGAGCTAGGGGTGACAAAAAAAGGTAAAAGTGCTTGTTTTGTACAATGGTCCAGCGATCTTGAGAGAATAGGGGAGCAGATATAAAGCTGCATGTGCCAGTCAGCAGCCAATCTATGAAGTGCTTCTGGGTGCATGGGTGCAGTGGAGAGTTTGGTGGAGGATCAGGTTCAGGAAATGATAAATGTATGGAGAGGAGTTAGATCAGGGGATGTGATAGGCCACCCTAAAAAGATGTGTTTTTTGGGAGCTGTTAAATCTGTGTATGTTGTGATTTAACCTGATTTCTTGGGGTAGGGTATTCTAGAGAACTGGTGCAGCTCGGGAGAAGTCTTGGAGACTGGAGTGAGAGGTTCAGATTATGGTGGATGTCAGTCATAACCCATTTGCAGAGCATAGAGCACGGGTAGGGTGGTAGACAGAGGTGAGGGAAGAGATATAGGGGGGTGCAGCACTGTGGAGAGTTTTGTGGGTGAGGACGAGCAGTTTAAATTGGATTCTATAGTGTACGGGCAACCAGTGCAATGACTGCCACAGAGCAGAGGCATCGGAGTAGCAGTTAGACAGTTAGGTGACCCTGGCTGCTGCGTTCAGGATAGATTAGAGAGGGAGAGTCTGGCGAGAGGGAGGCCAATTAATAGTGAGTTACAGTAATCTAGGCGGGAATGGATCAGGGCAACAATGAGAGTTTTTGTTGCCTGATCACATGACCCTCCACCAGCAGCCATCTTATGGACAGGACCTCTGTGTGGACAGCACAAATAAGGAGGCATATCGTATTAAATATAGAAACGAAGGCTGTATTATTAAGTGTCATATAATCATCTTACAAACACATTGGTTAACAGTAACTAGAAAATGGAACTGTACATTTAGGAGGAATAGTAACATACTGTGCTACGATTTTAATTCTCATGCTTGAGTTTTTTTTCTTTTATAAAATGGAAAACAGAAGTTCTACGAGCGCTCACACATTTGTACAATGTAACGCCTTTAGGACACTATTGCAATAAGAGATTTGTTTAAACAAAATGCAAATCATGTGTTACTTACAGGCCCAAATGCGAATCCAAATTTCCCTCAATACACGCTTTACTGTTTAGCAAAGTTAACTGAAAAAAAATGTTTTATTCCCAATAAAACTGGAATGTTCCGGCATCTCAGTGTGAGCAGAAAATTACAGCACTGGTTTGAATCCTCGGGTTCTAAGAGGGCTGATTGGATGCAAATAAAGAAATGATTTACAATAGAACGCTGAAGTTTGAAGCCGGCGAATAATAACACAATTCCTTCTATTTTTGGAGAGCAGGCTATCTCTGTTTTCTTTCGGTAATAAACTCGTTCTGACAATGGTTGAGGATTAGCTTCTTTCAGATGGAGCATTCCATTTGCATTGGACACTGTGTAGCCTATACATCTGCCCTGCATATCACAGTCCATCAACAGAAATACATACTTGATGTGTGAACAGAGCCTTTCTGCACATCAGCAAAAACAGAGATGGGAACTAAATCATTAGCATGATTTATCCCCTCTCAGCTCTAAACAGGTCTTTGTTGAAATACTGTATATGACAGAGGGCAACTGACAACAGATTACAGAAATTTCGGATGAGACTACAGAGATAGCGAGCACTTTCATTCTATGAGAAAGACCATATGGTGCCACTTCTGACTGTATGATCTCATGATTCTCATTTCTTGGAAGATTAAATACATGTCCAATAAAATTTTAATGAGGACTTACATATTATGCTTTTGTCATAAGATAGCAACTCAGTAGGCAGCATAAATTTCATTCAAAAGTATAAAAATAGACACGTGGTAAGGGTCTTAACAATGTTATGGTATAATTATTGTAATGCGTAGTCATTTATAGAATGAGGACAATGTGGCAGTGCACCACATAGCTATAAAACAACTTTATTGTCTGGCTATTAAATGACACTGACTTCAGACATGATCAATAGAGCAGTGACAGGAAATGCCTAAACATTTGACATCTTACCTAGCAATCAATAAAGCAGACAGTTCAATAGGCTGAAATATGAAGTTTAACTAAATGCAGCAATGACATAACCAACAGCAAGCAACAGTAACATTGAAGGGGTTGTCTCCCTTCAGTAAGTGGCATTTATCATGTAGAGAAAATGAATACAAGGCACTTACTAATGTATTGTGATTGTCCGTATTGGATTCATTTTTCCATCACATTATGCGCTGCTCGTTCCCATGGTTATAGACCACCCTGCAATCCAGGTCCACACTATAGGAGAAAGCGTCAGCCTCTCTGGTGGCCGGGACAATGAGAGCGCACATAGGCTGGTGCTTTTTCCTATCGTGCGCAAGCACGACCACCGCTGATGGATTGCAGGGTGGTCTGTAACCATGGAAACGAGCAGTGTATAATGTGATGGAAAAGGAATGAAGCCAGCAAAATGGATAATAACAATATATTAGTAAGTGCCTTGTATTAACTTTCTCAACATGATAAATGCCACTTACTAAAGTGAGACAACTCCTCTTCTGCAGCAGCACAGTGTCTTAGGTTGAGGTATCCATACACATTAAACTACTTTGGTTTTGAGATCCGGCACTGAATGTAAAATTCCACCTTGCCTGGAAGTGTTTGATGCACGCATAATGGAAAACTGAGTGGGGTGGGGAACCCATACTAAGTTCCGCTATGAGGCCCTATGAGTTCTGTGTATGCCCCTGCTAATACTATTCAGACCATAAAACATGTAAGCAATACAATTATGGTATCAGACATGGGTGTAGGAACCCCAATTAATCTGGGGGGGACAGCATTTTTGCTCGCCGGGTATATTCTTATTCAGTAAACTGCGGGTTGTTTATATCGTTAAATTTTAAGTGTGTGTGTGTGAAGATACAAGCGGCACTTCTGCTCTCAGTGATGCGGTGCGCGTGTCCTGGAGAAGATCCACAGATAGTTGTATAGTAAGGACCAGCACTCGCTCTAATAGTAATTTCAAGTAGATTTAATGGTCACATACAAGTGATAAGTGACGCGTTTCGGCTACTGTGAGCCTTTGTCAAACGTAATGGATACAAGTTGCAAACAATTTAAATAGCCCTCGGTGGAGCCGGAAATGACATCAGGTTACCATGACAACGTTGTAAACAGAGGACACAACAATGCAGAGATAATGATTAAACAAGTGGATGAACAGATAACTATCATTGCTTAACAGGGCACCATGCTTTGCAGTGCTACATTCTATTGATCATCATAATATTATTATAGTATAATGTTCCATACTGGATGCTAGAAACTGTACCAAACTTATACAGAAGAAAAAAGGAAAAAAAGAACATAATTAATTCTCAGTGCACCATGCTTTACAGTGCCACATTTTGCTAAACCTTATATAATGATGTAAAATACTGAATGCAGAGGTGCTACAATTTTGCGTGGTAAACTTACGCCCTGATCAAGCACTAAATGACATGGATTGGAGTCAAGTTCTCTGTGAAAGAAAGAAAGAGGGAACATGTTGAAAGGGTTACTGCACATTGTAGCTTACAGAAAACTATTTAAATCATAATCACGATTTAACCCCTTAGGTTCTAGGGTTTGGAGGCGATGAATCCAAAAGGCTTCTCTTTTTTTTAGCATTTTACACCTGTCTCCTCCTCTCCGGGGCAGTGATACGCGCTCTATTATCTGGAGGCGCAGCCGGGAGATGGCATGTCGGTGTTTCTCAAAATGATATGGGATGGGGAGTAGTAGATTTTTCTTTCTAATGGTAGATTTATGTTTGCAGAAACGGTCTTTCATCCTCATGGAGGTTTCACCGACATACACAAGTCCACAGGGACACTTCAAGAGATAGACCACGAAATTGCTATTACAGGTAAAGAAGCCATTTATTTTAAATTTTTCCCCTGTGTACGGGTGGGTGAAGTGTTCTCCTTTAATGGCACTCGAGCAGTGTATACATTGAAGGCATAGATATGTCCCATTCTTGGGTGTTGAGAGGGTGGCCTGGCGCAGGGTATGTCTGTCGCTACCTACATCAGCCCTGACTAAGATGTCTCGAATATTTTTACACCTTTGGTAGCATATCATAGGTGGGGATTGAGATTCCGTGACATTGGGGTAAGCTCTGCTGAGAATACTCCAATGTTTATTGAGGATAGTCCTGCCTTTATTGATCCAAGGGTCGGTATTTCACCACAAAGGGAACTCGTGGCTGTTTATCACTAGTAGTGGTGCTGTCTTTAGGTGGTTTCGCCTGTTGTGTATTTAATAGGTCTTGCGGATAACCTCTGTTACAAAATTTATCTATCATTTCTTCCTGACGTGCTGTTCTCATGTCGGTGTCGGACACTATCCTGTTCACTCTCTGTAGTTGTGAATAGGGGAGTGATTTGTTGACTGCAGGAGGATGGTTGCTGGTGAAGTGCAGCAGACTGGTGCGGTCAGTATTCTTGGTGTACAGGTCTGTGTGTATCTGCCCCTTCTCATCCTTTATAACCCATGTGTCGAGGAAATTGATTTTAGACACATCTGAGTGCACGGTGAAACTGCAGCTCCTTCCACACAGAGTTGATGTACTGCATGAATTGTTCGAGGGTTCGAATGTCGCCCCGCCACACGCAAATAGGATAGTGTCTGACACCAATATGAAAACAGCACGTCAGGAAGAAATGCTAGATAAATTTTGTAACAGAGGTTATCCGCAAGACCTATTAAATACACAACAGGCGAAACCACCTAAAGACAGCTCCACTACTAGTGATAAACAGCCACGAGTTCCCTTTGTGGTGAAATACCGACCCTTGGATCAATAAATGCAGGACTGACCTCAACAAACATTGGAGTATTCTCAGCAGAGCTTACCCCAATGTTACGGAATTTCAATCCCACCTATGATATGCTACAAAAGGTGCAAAAATATTTGAGACATCCTAGTCAGGGCTGATGTAGGTAGCGACAGACATACCCTGCGCCAGGCCACGCTATCAACACCCAAGAATGGGACATACCCATGCCTTCAATGCATACACTGCTCTAGTGCCATTAAAGGAGAACACTTCACCCACCCGTACACAGGGGAAACATGTAAAATAAATGGCTTCTTTACCTGTAATAGCAATTTCGTGGTCTATCTCTTGAAGTGTCCCTGTGGTCTTGTGTATGTCGGTGAGACCTCCATGAGGATGAAAGACCGTTTCTGCAAACATAAATCTACCATTAGAAAGAAAAATCTATTACTTCCCATTCCGTATCATTTTGAGAAACACCGACATGCCATCTCCCGGCTGCGCCTCCAGATAATAGAGCGCGTATCACTGCCCCGGAGAGGAGGAGACAGGTGTAAAATGCTCAAAAAAAGAGAAGCCTTTTGGATTCATCGCCTCCAAACCCTAGAACCAAAGGGATTAAATCGTGATTATGATTTAAATAGTTTTCTGTAAGTTACAGTGTGCAGTGACCCTCTCAACATGTTCCCTCTTTCTTTCTTTCTTTCACAGAGAACTTGACTCCAATCCATGTCATTTAGTGCTTGATCAGGGCGTAGGTTTACCACGCAAAATTGTAGCACCTCTGCATTCAGTATTTTACATCATTATATAAGGTTTAGCAAAATGTGGCACTGTAAAGCATGGTGCACTGAGAATTAATTATGTTCTTTTTTTCCTTTTTTCTTCTGTATAAGTTTGGTACAGTTTCTAGCATCCAGTATGGAACATTATACTATAATAATATTATGATGATCAATAGAATGTAGCACTGCAAAGCATGGTGCCCTGTTAAGCAATGATAGTTATCTGTTCATCCACTTGTTTAATCATTATCTCTGCATTGTTGTGTCCTCTGTTTACAACGTTGTCATGGTAACCTGATGTAATTTCCGGCTCCACCGAGGGCTATTTAAATTGTTTGCAACTTGTATCCATTACGTTTGACAAAGGCTCACAGTAGCCGAAACGCGTCACTTATCACTTGTATGTGACCATTAAATCTACTTGAAATTACTATTAGAGCGAGTGCTGGTCCTTACTATACAACTGTTATGTACTGCTGACATCAGCCCATCGCTAATGTCAGTCAGCTACATAACGTAACGTTTTTTCTGATGATTGACAGATTCTGAAACCTGTTTAAAGGGTTTCTACCACCAGAAATACTGTTATGTAGCTGACTGATATAGCGATGCGCTAAAGTCAGCACTACATAACAGTATGTTTCTAACATTAGTCCCTGCAGACATTTTTGCTAAAAAAACACTTGTATAATATGCTAATGAGCCTCTAGGTGCTATGTGGGCGTAAAATCAGCACCTAGAGGCTCCGTCCGCTCACCCATTATCCCGCCCAGGTCCAGTGTTGTGCCCGCCCCGCTCCTCTTGATTGATGGCACGGTCCGCCGCATCGCTGCCGAAATCCCGCGTCTGCGCCGTTCACTTCTGTCTTCGGCGCAGTGAGTGAATGATGCGATTCTGGTGCCGGATTCCTCACTGCGCCTGCGCTGACTACGTCACAGTGAGGAAGCCGGCATCAGGAGAGCGGCCTTCACTCACTGCGCCGAAGACAGAAGTGAAAGGCGCAGGATTTTGTCAACGCTGCGGCGGACCGTGCCATCAATCAAGAGGAGCAGGGCGGGCACAACACTGGACCTGGGCGGGATAAAGCGTGAGTGGACGGAGCCTCTAGGTGCTGATTTTACGCCCACATAGCACCTAGAGGCTCATTAGCATATAATAAAAGTGCTTTTTTAGCAAAAACGGCTGCAGGGACTAATGTTAGAAACATACTGTTATGTAGTGCTGACATTAGCGCATCGCTATATCAGTCAGCTACATAATGGTATTTCTGGTGGTAGAAGCTCTTTAAACACTGTTACATTACACACTTCAAATGTTTTATATACCTTTTTAGAAGTGTCTAGGACAGGTGTCAGGACTGTCTTGGTCACTCTGCAGGCAGGGCACAGTGGGCACTGGGCTGGGATCTACTTGGGCAGGCTGCTGGAGCTGGACTGGAGTCTACTCTGGAGAAGAATGATTTAAATTCTCCCTCCCTGCCTCTCTCTCTGATGTCACTTCCTGTGTGGAGTCTGGACCTGACTTCCTTATCAGAGAGAAGGAGGGAGGGACTGGGAGGCAGAGGAGGAGCGAGCAGTCCGGAGACTGAACAGTGAGTTAACCACTGCACTGCCTGGCTCTGGCAGCCGCATCACTGACTGTGAGGAGGAGGGAGGAGGGGGAGGCTCGGGAGCGCAGCTCAGCTGATCACCCGGCCACCGCAGAAGTGAGTGACTGACAGCTTTAAATATGCGATCGGAGTCTTGGACGGGTGGCAACCCTGGAGCCTGGGGGGGATTTAACCAAATCTGTCCCCCCCGCATTATTTCCTGGGGGGGATCCGTCCCCCCCGTCCCCCCCGCTTCCTACGCCCCTGGTATCAGAGTACCTTGCAGAGGCTAACCAATCTACAACTCCATGGATCAGCGGTCAGTAGAATGCCCAAGAAAGGCTCTCTAAAAAAAAACAACTGTACCAGACAATTATATCCAAATGTAAGCAATATGTGATTAGGTAAAATAGTGTCCCTGAACACAATGTGGCCTGGCCACAGAGAGTCACTGATTGCCGGGTCACACCTCTACATGCTATTGTTTCAAATGACATGTACAGATTCAGCCTGGTGATAATCCGCATGCTGATATCTAGACGAGGTGCACTGGGCATAGGCTCTTTTACTGATTTTGTCTTTTTAAATTTAGACCAAGATGAGGTTCATACATAGAAAATTTATGCAAGCTGCAATTACTATTTGCATCTAGTAACGTACAATTAAAGCCGACCATAGACATTTCATAAGCATTTCAGGCCTACATTGCTATGTATATTAATATGTACTATTTTTGCATTGTTATAGAAACAATCACAATAAATATTAAGTATAAATGTACATAGGACAGGTCTACAATATAAATGAATGATGTCATTATGACTGGTATACATCAGTAGAAGACACAGCTGCTAAAAATGGGAACATACTAATTTCCATGATGCCACTACACAATAAAATGTGATTAACGGTCATCACGGAGGAGATGTCTACATTGACCTTACCACCTGAATTAATTGTGCATGCTGAGCATTAATGGGTGTCATTCCTGCATTCCCTTTATTGATAACAATCTAAAAGGGTATGAAACACATTGGACATCAATTACAAGGAAAGATCTTTATACAAAGAGGTGCCACTGTGTTTTATTGTAAAACGGAGACACGAGCTTATATTGGCCTTTTGTGTTACTGTTCATTCTTCAAGGGGAAAAGGAATGAGCTAATACCTTAAAAAGTAATAGGTTGTATTTGTCACCTAATAAGCAGGACATTATTCTGGAACAGATTCTTCATGTTCTTCATGTTCTAAGTGAAATATGGTTGGAGCTAACGTGGATATCCCTGACCATGCACTTTTGGTTACTGATTACAGACCATGTTTATAAGTGTTATAATGTTAGGATATGTCTTACTCCCACATGTGACACTTCACAGACACAAGTGAGTTATGGTCTTGATTAGTGTTGGTGTGCTCGAGCACCCGAGCACAATGGAAGTCAATGGAAGAACCCGAACTTTAAACCAGTTACCCCCTGCTCTGAAGAGGGGAAGGTGTCGGGACTCTAGTTCGGCTTAGGAGTCCCTGCTCTGACTCCATATATAGCTATGTCCATATATGGCAGGGCTGGCCAACCTGCGGCTCTCCAGCTGTTGTAAAACTACAATTCCCACCATGCCATGCTGTAGGCTGATAGTTGTAGGCTGTCTGGGCATGCTGGGAGTTGTAGTTTTGCAACAGCTGGAGAGCCGCAGGTTGGCCAGCCCTGATATATGGAGTCAGTGCTTGGGAACTAATTTAAATCTAATTTAGCCTCTATTTCTGAAAAGTTTCTGCCGGGATTTGAACTCACAACCATCTACATTACAGCCAAGAATCTTAACCACTACACTATAGAGCTGCATGGCCAGTTACTTAAAAAAAATTAAATAAAAATTGGCCATGCAGCTTTAGGCCTCATGCACACGACCGTTGTGTGCACCCGTGGCCGTTGTTCCGTTTTCCGTGATTTTCTGCGGACCCATTGACTTTCAATGGGTCTGTTGAAAACTCGGAAAATGCACCGTTTGTCATCCGCCTCCGTGATCCATGTATCCTGTCCATCAAAAAAATATGACCTGTCCTATTTTTTTGACGGACAACAGTTCACGGACCCATTCAAGTCAATGGGTCCGTGAAAAAACACGGATGCACACAAGATTGGCATCCGTGTCCGTGATCCGTGTCCGTAGGCTACTTTCATACAGACGGATCCGAAGATCCGTCTGCATAAAAGCTTTTTCAGAGCTGAGTTTTCACTTCGTGAAAACTCAAATACGACAGTATATTCTAACACAGAGGCGTTCCCATGGTGATGGGGACGCTTCAAGTTAGAATATACTACGAACTGTGTATATGACTGCCCCCTGCTGCAAGTCAATGGGGACGGATCCGTTTGAAGTTGACACAATATGGCGCAAATGGATCCGTCCCCCATTGACTTTCAATGTAAAGTTTCAGGAGTTAATATACCATAGGATCTGAGTTTTCTCCAATCCGATGGTATATTTTAACTTGAAGCGTCCCCATCACCATGGGAACGCCTCTATGTTAGAATATACCATCGGATTTGAGTTACATCGTGAAAACTCATATCCGACAGTATATTCTAACACAGAGGCATTCCCATGGTGATGGGGACGTTTCAAGTTAGAATATACTACGAACTGTGTACATGACTGCCCCCTGCTGCCTGGCAGCACCCGATCTCTTACAGGGGGCTGTGATCCACACAATTAACCCCTCAGGTGCTGCACCTGAAGGGGTTAATTGTGCGTATCATAGCCCCCTGTAGGAGATCAGGGGCTGCCAGGCAGCAGGGGGCAGACCCCCCTCCCTCCCCAGTTTTAATATCATTGGTGGCCAGTGCGGCCCCCCCCCCTCCCTCCCTACCTTTATTGTATTATCATTGGTGGCCAGTGTGCGGCCCCCCTCCCTCCCTCTATTGTATTATCATTGGTGGCCACTACTAGTAAGTGACAGATCATTATGCAATGAGCCGCACAGACCTGTCACTTACCAGTAGGAGGAGCTCCCAGCCGGTCACAGACAGCGCAGCAGGTAAGTATGATGCTTCTAATATTGCTAAGTAACCATGACAACCAGGACTACAGTAGCGGTTGCCATGGTTACCGATCGGAGCCCCAGCGATTAAACTGGGACTCTGATCGGAACTCTCCGCTGCCACCAATGATAGGGGGGGGGAGAGGGGAGGCCACACACTGGCCACCAATGATATTAATACAATAGAGGGGGGCCGGGGGGGGTGCACACTGGCCACCAATGATAATACAATAGAGGGAGGGAGGGGGTGCGCACACTGGCCACCAATGATATTCAAACTGGGGAGGGAGGGGGGTCTGCCCCCTGCTGCCTGGCAGTCCCTGATCTCCTACAGGGGGCTATGATACGCACAATTAACCCCTTCAGGTGCGGCACCTGAGGGGTTAATTGTGCTGATCACAGCCCCCTGTAAGAGATCGGGTGCTGCCAGGCAGCAGGGGGCAGTCATGTACACAGTTTGTAGTATATTCTAACCTGAAGCGTCCCCATCACCATGGGAACGCCTCTGTGTTAGAATATACTGTCGGATATGAGTTTTCACGATGTAACTCAAATCCGATGGTATATTCTAACATAGAGGCGTTCCCATGGTGATGGGGACGCTTCAAGTTAAAATATACCATCGGATTGGAGAAAACTCTGATCCTATGGTATATTAACTCCTGACTTTACATTGAAAGGCAATGGGGGACGGATCCGTTTGCAATTGCACCATATTGTGTCAACTTCAAACGGATCCGTCCCCATTGACTTGCATTGTAAGTCAGGACGGATCCGTTTGGCTCCGAACGGCCAGGCGGACACCAAAGCGACTTTTTTTTCATGTCCGTGGATCCTCCAAAAATCAAGGAAGACCCACGGAAGAAAAAAACGATCACGGATAACGGACCAACGGAACCCCGTTTTGTGGACAGTGAAAAAATACTATTGTGTGCATGAGGCCTTATAGTGTAGTGGTTAACATTCTTGGCTGTAACGTAGAAGGTTGTGAGTTTGAATCCCGCTAGAAACTTTTCAGAAATAGAGGAAAAATTTGATGCAAATAAATTGACTCGAGCACACGCGATATTCGGCTGAGCATAACGATGCCTGCTCTATATCCGGCGGATGCTAGCTGTTTATTACAGTTCATACACAGACGAAATGACCTGGATCACTGTCATTTAATCCTTCAGGTGCCATTGTCAAGAGCAACTGGTGCAGAGGTTAGACAGAGGCAGGGGGCAAATTTCCGGACTCCAATTAGCTATTATGAAAGTCTGGGGCCTTGTGAAAGCTCCCAGGCCTGTCATAACAAGCTACCTGTTAATAGAAAGGCAGTAAAAATCACATAGACTGCAATGGTATATTATTACAGTCTACGGTATAAGCCATTATATTTAAGTCCCCTAAGAGGAATAAAAATTGAAGAAAAAACAATTTAGCTTCAAAGATATCCAGTGGCACACTGATTCAGACACCACTGCAGACAAGAGATCATCATGGGTTCATGAATGCAGCAGTCACTTTCAGTCTGTGGTAGTTTCTATCCTAGGAAGGGGCAATAATCTCATTTAGGAGACTGATTGTTTTGGGGTAAAAGCTGTTCTTCAGCCTAGTGGTGCGGGCATGTAGGGCTCTAAGACGCCTACCAGAGGGTAGGGGAATGAAAAGCCTGTGGCCGGGGTGAGTTGGATCCCCGCAGATAATTTTTGCCCTGTTGCTGCAGCGAGCAGTGAAGATGTCATCCAGTGATGGTAACTGAGTACCAGTGATTCTTCCAGCCATTCTGATGATGCGCTTGAGGGTCTTCTTCTCCTCAGAAGAGCAGCCGGAGTACCATACTGTTATGCAGTATGTGATAACAGATTCTATGGTGCACCTGTAAAAATTGACTAGCAGCTGTTTTGGGAGTTGTGCTTTCTTCACTCCCCAGAAAATAAAGCCTCTGAAGGCCTTTTTTGGGAATTTCTGTTGTGTTTTTTTATCCATGACAGGTCCTGACTAATATGAACTCCCAAGAATCTGAAACTTTGAACTATCTCCACATTTCCACCATTAATGCTAATGGCATGGTGTCCATTTTGTTTCTTCTTCCTAAAATCCAGAATTAGCTCCTTTGTTTTCTTGGTATTGAGTATGAGGTTATTGTTCTTACTCCATCTCTCTAGGTTCTCAACCTCTTTCCCATAGGATGTTTCATCATTGTTGGAGATTAGGCCTATCACGGTTGTGTCATCTGCAAATTTTATAATGGTATAGGTATTGTGAATAGGTTTACAGTCATTTGTGAAGAGTGAGTAAAGGAGAGGGCTCAACACACAGCCTTGCGGTACCCCAGTGTTTAGTGTTAAGGATGAAGAGAAGTGCTTGCCCATGCATACGATTTGTGGTCTTTTTGTAAGAAAATCCAGTATCCAGTTGCACAGGTGTGAGCTGAGACCCAAGTTGTTCAGTTTCGTTGCCAACTTGTTGGGAGGGATGGTGTTAAAGGCCGAGATGTAATCAATGAACAGCAACCGCACATAGCTGTCTCTCTGCTCCAGGTGTGACAGCGCAGTGTGAAGGGTAAGTGAGACAGCATCCTCAGTTGACCTATGTGCTCTGTAAGCAAACTGGCATTGGTCCATGGAGGTGCAGATCTTGCTCTTCATGTGCCTGAGGACAAGTTGTTCAAAGCACTTCATAGCAATAGGAGTGAGAGCCACCGGGCGATAATCACTTAAGGTCTTCACCCCTGCCTGTTTTGGAATTGGGACAATTGTAGAGGACTTCAGGCAAGTGGGGAAATGGCCTGCTCTAGTGAGCTGTTAAACACACTGTTTTCAGCTGTTTAGCACAGTTTTTTAGGACTTTTCCAGGAACTTCATCAGGGCCAGCTGCTTTGTGGGGATTAATGTGGTTTAAGGCCCATTCTACCTCATGTGCTCTCATCATCAGGGAACATGATGGAGCCTCTTGCTGGGCTAATTTGATGATAGGCAGCTCATTGTCTTTGTCAAATCGTGCAAAAAATTTATTTAGGTCATCAAGAGAGAAAGAATTTCCAGTGTTGATAGAACAGGTGTTGCTCTTATAATTCGTAATGGACTTGATACCCTGCCACATGCGTCGGGAATCAGAGCTTGTAAAATGATGTTGTATTTTTGTTTTGTAACAGTGCTTTGCCTCCTTAATACCCCTCTTCAGATTGGACCTGGCTGTTTTGTACTCCTCTGGGTCTCCCTTGCGGAAAGCAATGTCACGTGCCTTCAAAAGGTTTTGGACATTTCTGTTTATCCATGGTTTTCTATTTGGGAAGGTCCGAATGATTTTGGTATCAGTGACATTGTCGATGCAAAATTTAATATAGGATAGGACAGAGGAGGCATATATGTTTAAGTCTGTGTGATTTTCCTTTGTAGCTGCCTGTTTAAACAAATCCCAATCTGTGTCCTCAAAACAATCCTGTAGTCTCATTGTGGCTTCTTCAGGCCAAACTCTGATTGTATGCAAAGTAGGCTTAATCCTGGTGATAAGAGGTTTGTATGCTGGAGCTAAAAACAAAGAAATGTGATCTGACCTGCCAAGATGGGGGGCAGGTGATGCTGTATAAGCATTTGCTATGTTGCAATAAACACGGTCCAATGTATTTCTCCCCCTAGTTGGGAATTTAACAAACTGGTAAAATTTGGGGAGCAAAGTTTTGAGATTGGCTTGGTTAAAATCACCCACTAAGATGAACACTCCATCTGGATGGATATTTTGCAAACTGTTCGTAATATCATGCAATTTGGACAGTGCCAGCTTGGCAAGACACGTGACGTTTCAGTCCATGAGAATTTTCATTAAACTAATGTCGCTGGAAAACAGAAGTAAGAATGGACGTTGTCATCTGGAAGGTGTGTGCAGTCAATTTCAAAATTATTTTAAAAGTATAAAAAAATAAAAACTCAAATTGCTCTCTTTCTCCATTTTACATACAGTTGTGGTCAAACATTTTTGAAGAGTCTTCTTTATTATTTAAACTTTTGAGACTGACGTAAATTTTGGTTTTCACAAAGTTTGCTGCTTCAGTGTGTTTGGGTCCATGGCTAGGAAAATCCAGAAATCTCAGCCCCATTGAGAACCTGTGGTTAAGTCTCAAAAAGCAGGTGGAAAACAAAAAACACAAAAACTGTGTCAATCAGGATTTGGCCCAGAAACTGATATCCAGCACACCATGCAAAATGCAAAAGTCTTGAAAAAGAAGGGTGAACACTGGAGTCTTTGCATAAACTTGGTGCATTTGTCAATAAAAGTTTTGCACTCTCCAAAAAACTGAATAGAACTGATGAAAAGTACAGTTCATGGCTGTAAGACTATTGATTTTCCCAAAGGTTATTATTATTTTGAAAGTAGTAAAACAAAATAAAAACTATATAAATTTGGTATTGCCGCAATCGTACTGACCCACAGAATAAGGTTATCATTTAATTTTTAGCACACACTGTACATCTTTAAAAAAAAACATGGAAAAACTGCATTTTTTTTTCAATTTCACTCCACAAAGAATATTTTTTCCCCACAAAAAATAAGCTGTCATATGGCTATGCAAATGGAAAGTAAAAAAGTTGAGGGTCTTGGAAGACTTTCAAGAAAAAATTTAAATTAAAAAGCTAAAATTGTCCTGGTCCTTAGGCTATATTCAAATGTCCGTATGTGTTTTGTGGTCCGCAAATTGCAGATCCACAAAACACGGATACCTGTCGTGTGCGTTCTGCATTTTGCGGACTGCACATGGCCGGCAGAACGGAACTACGGATGCATTTTTTGACACCCAATTGAAATTAATAGGTCCACATCCGTGTGAATGGACCTTTAATTCGTTTTTAAAGCAGAGAGAGTAGGCTGTTACTCTTCAGCTGACTAGTGTAAATGTATACATTAAAGGAATTGTCCCGTAAAAAAAATATTCTACCGTTTTCAAATCAGTACCTGGATCTGAATACTTTTGTAATTGCATGTAATTAAAAATTTTGTATAGCCAATGAGTTATTCACTAAAATGTATCTGGATAGCGTCAACTGCTTTTTTTTTTCTTATTTCTCTGACCTGCTCACTGAGAAGGCCGCTTTGATAGGGAGAGCATGGACACGCCCCCTGAGCTGTGATAGGAAGAGCATGGACACGCCCCCTTAGCTGCAGCAGAAAAGACACTCCGCTTGAGCTGTCAGCTTGATATAAATATAGCAGAGCAATGAATGGGGGGATCTCTGGATCCATGTGAGGTACAGGGCTGGTTCGAAAGAGATTGTCATGTACTATATGGTCTCTCATTTTTTACATTAATCATGGGATAACCCCTTTAAGTAAGTTTTTACACAAAAGCTTCATACGGGTTTCTTTCTTGCAGACAGCACATTGCCAGCCATAGTGCCTTGTTCTTCTCTGAGTAAATATATATCAAATAAAAAAATATTGGAAAAAAAAATGTGGATGGTAATTAAGAGAATAATATCATGTCTGTCATGAAGCTGAGTCATTCTACTGACAGGCAGACTATGTGACAATACAAGATAGTTATTCATCACGGCTTTTAATTAAAAAAAATGAAAGGAGAGCAGAATGTAATTTTACAGTAACAGCTCCCACTGGCAGGAATATATTTCCACCAGGTGAAACTTTGCCACCTGCTATGTGTAGATTTAGATCATTATTCTTCAGAAAAAGCTATAAACTCCCTTATTCAGAGGAAAACAAACATATATTAACACAGCAGGAAAGTGAAGATAACTCTGTAGTTTTACACAACACATTAGCATTGCCATTCTCTACACAAATCTGTATTTCCTACTTCATTGATGTGAAACATTATTATTAATTTATACACTGTAACAATTCAATATAATGACTTGGCCAAGTTATTTCTCCTTCTACTTGAGAGATAGATGGTTACATAAGACGTTTCACGTACAGTGATTCCGAGGCTTGCCAAATTCTTCCTAGTCAGGTAGTGTAAGCTTTGCTCTTTTGGGGAAATTCATTAAAATTTCATATAGTATAATGCAAGTTCTTTGAAGGCAAGAGCTATGAATATTTGTTTGAAACAATTAAGGTAACTTATTCAGAAATGTTAACACAAGGTAAAATAGAAATATTGGGGGAACTGGGTACTGATTATAAAAGATAAAACTAGATAGGCTGTGCCATGTTTAGCACACTACATGATAAATTAGATCTATCTTGGTAGACATTTTTCTCATTATTAGGCAGCCTTCGCACACAGCAGATTTTGTTGCAGAATATTTCTGCGAATAAAAATTAGTACCATTCATCTGAATATTTTTTGTAAATGTGGATTTCTGCAGTCTGCATTCAGATAAATAGAACTGTTGCAGACATTTCTGCCACAAAATCTGTTTTAGCTAGCCTAATTTATAGCAATATTTAGTATAAAAAGAATGCAGCATGCCATTAATAAATCTGGGATATTTTAAAACTCGTTTTAGCCATGCCCTTTTTAAAAAAAACATGTTTTACAACAACTTTGGCACGCTGCACGTGCACAACTTTTTTTATCAGGGGCGGACAGGCCATAGACCCTACAGGGAAATTTCCCAGTGGACCAATGACCAGGGGGCCACCAAAGGCCTCCTCATGGCAGTTAGCCAGGTACAGTGAGGAACAGAAGTATTTAAACACCCTGCGATTTTGCAAGTTCTCCCACATTGTAGTTGCATTCCCACTCTGAGAGATAGAATAAAAAATAAATAAATCAGGAAATCACATTGTATAATTTTTAAAGAATTTATTTGTCTTGCACTGCTGAACATAAGTATTTGAACACCTGAGAAAATCAGTGTTAATATTTGGTACAGAAGCCTTTGTTTGCAATTACAGAGGTCAAACGTTTCCTGAAGTTCTTGACCAGGTTTGCACACACTGCAACAGAGATTTTGGCCCACTCCTCCACACAGATCTCCTCTAGATCTGTCAGGTTTCGGGGCTGTCACTGAGCAACACAGAGTTTCAGCTCCCTCCGAAGATGTTCTATTGGATTTAGGTCTGGAGACTGGCTAGGCCACTCCAGAACCTTGATATGCTTCTTACGGAGCCACTCCTTGGTTATCCTGGCTGTGTGCTTCAGGTCGTTGTCATGTTGGAAGACCCAGCCACAACCCATCTTTAATGCTCTGACTGAGGGAAGGAGGTTGTTGCTCAAAATCTCACAATAAATGGCCCCATTCATCCTCTCCTCCCCATTGTAAGATGTATACACACCTCTGTATTAAGGAAACAACACCTGGGCACCCCTTAGTTCAAGTGAGACAAACTCAGATGACAATGTAGTTCTATGGTAATCTATATGATGCTGCATTATTTTTATGTATTTCTACATCACACCGCTTAGGCTACATTCACACAACTGTATGAATGAGTCTGCATGTATTCCGCGATTTTGCGGACCTATTAATTTCAATGGAAATCCAGTAGAAAGGTAATCCAGCTCAATGGGCAGACGGTGCAATGGCGGAGGATTTTGCTTAACTGGATGATTGATTTTTAACCGCTGAAATAAAGTACCGTTGCACCGTCTGCGTATTGAGCTGGATTACCTTTCTTTCTACTGGATTTCCACTTCCCCACATCCAAGTGCGGTTGTTCCGTGCTCATAGCAGATGAAGAGCAGGTGAGAGCCGTTTCATCTTTTTTGCTGTGATTAATTTCAATGGGGTCGCAAAACATGCGGACATCACACCGTGCGCTGTCTGCATCCATAGTTCCGTTCAGAGGCCCCGCAAAAAAAAAATAGAACATGTCCTATACTTGTCTGCAATTGTGGACAAGAATAGGCATTTTCTATTATAGCGGCGGCATGTTCGGTCTGCAAATTGCGGAATGCAGATGGGCCAGGATCCATGTTTTATCGGATCCGCAATTTGCAGATCCATTTCTGTCTGAGACCCATAATTTTAGATAGAGAAAAAAAGTCCTGCATGTAAAAACATGCAAAACTCCTTACTTGTGATTTTTTTAAAATGCCACTGTGACAACATTTTGTCACAAGTGGCATTTCTACACCGCTGTTGCCACTTTCCAAACAGGGGGTGAGGCAAGGATGTGGAAAAGAAAGAGGCCAGCAGGCCCTGCAAATATTATCTTAATTTATGTCAGTTTCACGCCACTTTCCAAAGACACAAAAACAATGAAAGAGCACATATGGAATTATGCAGTGAACAGAAAAGTGTTAAAACTTTTTAGTTTACCCTGGTGTGCTGAATATCAGTTTCTGGGACAAATCCTGATTGACACAGTTTTTGTGTTTTTGTTTTCCACCTGCTTTTTGAGACTTAACCACAGGTTCTCAATGGGGCTGAGATTTCTGGATTTTCCTAGCCATGGACCCAAACACACTGAAGCAGCAAACTTTGTGAAAACCAAAATTTACGTCAGTCTCAAAAGTTTAAATAATAAAGAAGACTCTTCAAAAATGTTTGACCACAACTGTATGTAAAAGGGAGAAAGTGAACAATTTGAGTTTTTATTTTTTTATACTTTTAAAATAATTTTGAAATTGACTGCACACACCTTCCAGGCGACAACGTCCATTCTTACTTCTGTTTTCCAGCGACATTAGTTTAATGAAAATTCTCATGGACTGAAACGTCACGTGTCTTGCCAAGCTGGCACTGTCCAGTCTGCAAAATATCCAGATGGAGTGTTCATCTTAGCGGGTGATTTTAACCAAGCCAATCTCAAAACTTTGCTCCCCAAATTTTACCAGTTTGTTAAATTCCCAACTAGGGGGAGAAATACATTGGACCGTGTTTATTGCAACATAGCAAATGCTTATACAGCATCACCTGCCCCCCATCTTGGCAGGTCCGATCACATTTCTTTGTTTTTAGCTCCAGCATACAAACCTCTTATCACCAGGATTAAGCCTACTTTGCATACAATCAGAGTTTGGCCTGAAGGAGCCACAATGAGACTACAGGATTGTTTTGAGGACACAGATTGGGATTTGTTTAAACAGGCAACAAAGGAAAATCACACAGACTTAAACATATATGCTTCCTCTGTCCTATCCTATATTAAATTTAGCATGGACAATGTCACTGATACCAAATTTTTACTCATCACTCAGTCTAAAGTACAGATTTCCACCGGTTTAATGCCCATTCATTATTTTTCCTGGCCCAAGTAATTGTTTCCTTCTTCTTCTTGCTCCTCAGCAGTGGCTTCTTTGCAGCAAATTAAGACCCTATTCACACAGTTTCCTCTGAACAGTTGATGTGCTTGCTTCTTGGCTCTAATTTGAGGTGCTGTTAATTTGTGGTTTCTGAGGTTGGTAACTCTAATGACTTTATCCTCTGCAGCAGATGTAACTCTTGGTTTTCCTTTCCTGGGATTGATCCTTAAGAGAGCCAGTTTCATGATGGCATTTGATGGTTTTCATGACTGCACTTGAGGATACCTTCAGAGTTCTGGAAATTTTCTGGGCAGACGGACCATTTATTAAAGTAATGATGGACTGTTGTTTCTGTTTACTTATTTTAGTGGTTCTTGCCATAATGTGGATTAGAACAGTAGTAGAATAGGGTTAAATGCTATATGGAACTGTAAACCAATCCTACCTCTGCACAACACAACTGTGGTCTCAAACATAATATGAAGGAAAGAAATTAAACAAATTAACTCTTGACCAGGCATACCTGTTAATTGAAAACAATTTCAGACGACTGAAATGCCATGAGTGTGCAAAAAGAATGCCAAGAGTGTGCAAAGCTGCCATCAAAGCAAAAGAGGGCTACTTTGAAGATTGTAATATCTAAAACATATTCAGGGCAAACTAAAAAGTTTTAACACTTTACTGTTCACTGCCTAATTCCATATCATGCAAAAAGGTGAGTGGATAGTTTCTACATGTGTGGTTCCCATCGTGAAGCATGGAGGAGGAGGGTGATAGCGAGAGGGTGCTTTGCAGGTGATACTGTTGGTGATTTATTAAAAATTCAAGGCACACTTAACCAGCCTGGCTACCATGGCATTCTGCAGTGACATGTCATCCCATCTGGTTTGCCCTTAGTGGGACCATAATTTGTTTTTCAACCAGGCAATGACTCTAAACACACCTCCAGGCTATATAAGGGCTATCTGATAGAGTGCTGCATGAGATGACATGGCCTCCACAATCACCAGACCTTACCCCAATTGACAGGAGCAGACTGGAAACTTAAAGTGGCCCTGAAAAAAAAAAAAAAAAAGTGGCCCAATTTTGTAGGCAGGTCCAAATTAACAGAAGACAGGGCAACACAAATAGGCAGGGTAAACAATAAGAGTGCAAGATACCATCCCAGCAGAAAAAAATAACACAGTGTAGCACAATATACTGCCCCAAAAGCTGGCCCTCTGTGGTGGTCATCAGTAGCTACCATTTTCTGTCCTCCTTCTCCAATTGTCTATGAAGCAGGGGGCCTAGGAGGTGAGGTGCGGGCCGCAGCAGTTGAATTAAGGAGGGCATGTGCGGTCTCTGGATGGGTACATGGGTACCTGATTCTCACAGAGCTAATTACCGCTGAGAGCTCATTATGTACTCAGTCAGTGGTAGAGAGGAGGGTTTGGGTGGATCCTTGGGGCATTGGCCCACGGGAAATTTCCCTGTAGGGCGTATGGCCAATCCCATGGTTAGGGATGAGTTAGATTGCAGAGCAAAAGAAAAACAGCCAACAAGAGCTCAGCACCTCTGGGAACTCCTTCAAAATTGTTTTAAAATCAGGCGACTACCTCATGAAGCTGAGAGAATGCCTAGGGTGTGCAAAGCTGTCATCAAAGCAAAAGGGACTACTTTAAAGAATCAAAAATATGAAACATATTCTGGTTTCTTTTTTGTTTACTGTACAATTCCATTTCTGTTGCTTCATGGTTTTCATTAGGGAAGAGCGAATCGACTTCGGATGAAACATCCAAAGTCGATTCGCATAAAACTTTGTCTCAATACTGTACTGAGCGAGCGCTCCATACAGTATCAGAATGTATTGGCTCCGATGAGCTGAAGCTATTACTTTGCAAAAATAACTTCATAAATTGATTTCTTGTCACGACCGCTATCCCAGCAGCAGTCGTGTCGCACCAGACGGAGGGGAAGGGGGACCCTTATCTACGGGTGGGAATAGTATGGCCACCCCTGACTAACCCTATGCTGGCACCTGTCTGCCCTGATACCCTAGACGGGGTGTGAACCCGTGCGGCGAGCAGGATGCCTAAACCCTCAGTCACCCTAACAAGCCTAGAGTGGGGAAAGGCCGATGGGAGCACTAGTCACCATCACTCATGTCTAGGAGAACAGCAGGGGAAGACAGCAACAAACAAACTATAGCAGAGATAGACTTATCCAGTCACGAGCAGAGAAGGCGATCCCAATCACGACAGTCCACGCCGGACAAGAGCTCCACAGCAACACCATCAAACGATCTCCTTCAAAGGTCAGAATAGAACTGGAAGTAAGGACTATATCTGGCAATGACTGCAAGTGAAATTGAAACTAATATAGTAGCTGGGAGTGACAGACAGGACTCACCTGAGAAGGATGCCTACAAACTCCCAGTCAGGACAAAAAGGTTCACAAGGCAAAACCCGGATGACATACCGTGAACCATGGAGCAAACTCACAAGCTATCGCGAGTAGCAAGTCGCTGCGACCTTCTCCTCCCAGACCTGTCTGGATCAGTCACAGTCGTGACAGTACCCCCCTTTCTACGAGGGGCCCCCGGACCCTCAAGACCAGGCCTCTCCGGATGGGAGCTATGAAAAGCCCGAATGAGTCTGTCCGCTTTTATCTCTGAAGCTGGAACCCACATTCTCTCTTCGGAACCATAACCTCTCCAGTGCACCAGGTACTGAAGAGAGCGGCGAACATATCGTGAGTCAACAATCTTTTCTACCTGAAACTCAAGACTGCCATCAACAACCACCGGTGGAGGCGGTAGTGGCAATGGTTCAGGAGGTTCTACATATCTCTTAAGCAGAGATCTGTGGAAGACATTTTGGATCCTTAGAGTCTGAGGTAGCTCCAGACGAAAAGCCACCGGGTTAATGATCTTAATTACCCTATAAGGACCAATAAATCTCGTACCTAATTTCCACGAGGGAACCTTCAACTTGA
This sequence comes from Bufo bufo, assembly GCF_905171765.1. Taxonomy (NCBI): domain Eukaryota; kingdom Metazoa; phylum Chordata; class Amphibia; order Anura; family Bufonidae; genus Bufo; species Bufo bufo. The sequence goes on along the minus strand of NC_053389.1, from coordinate 465,749,222 downwards.
TATTTCTGGTAGACAACCACAACAAGTCATTCACCCCAAGGTCCGGACCTTCAGAGCGCCTCCTATCAGCCACACGTTTGTATCTACCACCCATTCTCTTCAAACTTTCTTGCACACTCTGCCACACTGAAGAAAGTGAATACGCAAATCGTTCCTCCTCGGGAATCCCAGACGGCCCCCCCTCACTAAACGTACAAAACTGAGGATGGAAACCATACGCACCAAAAAATGGTGACTTATCGGTGGATTCTTGACGACGATTATTAATGGCAAACTCGGCTAACGGTAAATAAGATGACCATTCCTCCTGATTTTCGGAAACAAAGCATCTCAAATATGTCTCTAGGTTTTGATTGGTACGTTCAGTCTGACCGTTGGACTGTGGATGGAAAGATGAAGAAAACGACAGATGAACCCCTAAACGAGAACAAAAAGCTTTCCAAAATTTAGAAACGAATTGGGTACCACGATCCGAAACAATATCGGAAGGGACCCCGTGAAGCTTCACGATGTGGTTAATAAAAACCTGAGCCAGTGTGTTAGCATTAGGCAATGCGGCAAGAGCAATAAAGTGCACTATTTTACTGAATCTGTCAACAACTACAAGAATAACAGTTTTCTCCGCTGATACTGGTAGATCCGTAATGAAATCCATTGATAGGTGCGTCCAAGGCCTGTTGGGGATGGCTAGAGGTAAAGGACGCCCTGCCGGACGAGTATGATCTACCTTAGAACGAGCACAGGTAGCACATGCAGACACAAAATTCAACACCTCCTGGCGCCACTTAGGCCACCAGAACCGACGAGACACTAATTCAGAGGTTGCCCTACTACCTGGGTGTCCTGCCAGTGTGGAGTTATGGTGTTCTTTTAGTATCTCCAGGCGTAAATTTTCTGGCACAAACAGTTTACCCGAGGGGCAGGAGGCTGGGGCGTCCCCCTGAGCTTCCAACACCCTCCCCTCTAAACCTGAGTGTAATGCAGAGACCACCACCCCCTTTTGCAAAATGGGCTCTGGTACCTCAACATCACCCCCTCCAGGAAAACTTTGAGACAATGCATCCGCCTAAGTATTTTTTGCCCCCGGGCGATAGGTTATTACAAAATTAAACCTAGTAAAAAATAACGACCACCGAGCCTGTCTAGGGGTGAGACGTTTAGCAGACTCCAGATATAATAAGTTTTTGTGATCAGTAATCACCGTGACGGGATGAACCGCCCCCTCCAAAAAATGACGCCACTCCTCAAAAGCCAACTTAATAGCCAAAAGTTCCCTGTTGCCAATATCATAGTTCCTTTCTGCAGTAGACAATTTCTTCGAAAATAAAGCACACGGACGCCATTCACCAGGGGACGGGCCCTGAGATAGTACCGCTCCCACCCCCACCTCTGATGCGTCAACCTCTACAATAAAAGGAAGCGAGACATCTGGCTGTACGAGAATAGGGGCCGAGGTGAATCTCTCCTTCAGAGATGCAAAGGCAGTTTTGGCTGCATGTGACCATTTGGAAAAATCGGATCCCTTTCGGGTCATGTCCGTCAGTGGTTTGACCACCAAGGAATAGTTCTTTATAAACTTTCTATAAAAATTGGCAAACCCCAGGAAGCGTTGCAATGCCTTCAGGTTCTCAGGCAGATCCCAGTCTATAATCGCCCGGACTTTCTCTGGATCCATGCGGAAACCTGAATCTGACAACACATACCCCAGAAATGGCAGTTCTTTTACGGCGAACACACATTTTTCTAACTTAGCAAACAATTTGTTGGCCCTTAATATCTGCATCACTTGTCTCACATGGATCTTATGTGTATCCAGATCCGGGGAATAGACCAGGATGTCATCAAGATATATCACAACAAATCTCCCGATAAGGTGACTAAAAATATCGTTGACAAAATGTTGGAATACCGCAGGCGCATTAGTAAGACCAAATGGCATGACCAGATTTTCATAATGCCCTTCCGGAGTATTAAAAGCCGTCTTCCACTCATCCCCCTCTTTGATGCGAACCAGGTTATAGGCTCCTCTGAGATCCATTTTGGAGAACCATTTAGCACCAGCAACCTGATTAAAGAGGTCGGGAATGAGAGGAAGAGGATAGGGATCTCGGATAGTTATCCGGTTTAATTCCCGGAAATCCAGGCAAGGACGTAGGCCCCCATCTTTCTTTTTAACGAAAAAGAACCCTGCAGCCACAGGTGAAGAAGAGGGTCTGATGTGTCCCTTAGCCAAACTCTCCGAAATATAATCTTTCATAGCCTTCCTCTCCAGGCCGGAAAGATTGTATAACCGGGTTTTAGGTAGTTTTGCCCCAGGTAATAGATTAATCGGGCAATCATATGGACGATGAGGTGGTAACCCCTGACAACCCTTCTCAGAGAACACATCCATAAAATCTGACAGAAAGGCAGGTAAAGATGTTACAGAGAGTGTAGAGCACCTACTACTCAAGCAGTTGTCCTTGCAATGTTCACTCCACTCCACAATCTCCCCGGCCTGCCAATCCACCACTGGATTGTGAGTCACCAGCCAGGGAAGCCCCAATACCATAGGAGCCGGAAGACCGTCCAGGACATAACAAGAGATATGCTCTTTATGGAGGTCCCCTACCTGCAGATGGATATTATGGATGATCTGAGTTAACTCTTTCTGAGTAAGAGGGGAGGAGTCGATGGCAAAAACAGGAATAGTTCTGCGTATCGGTTCCGGAGTAAAACCCAGAGCCTGAGCAAACCGTGAATCCACCAAGTTGACCCCCGCCCCACTGTCCAAAAAGACAGAACAGATCTCAGTCTTATTGCCCGCCTCAACGGTAGCGGACAACAAAAACTGAGACATGCGTATGGAGGAAACGAATACGCCCAGACTGTTATCCTCCGCACAATCTGGGGACTCTAGTTTTCCGGCGGCTCCTTTGTTTGTGGTCTCTTGGGTTCTGAGGGACAAACCTTTACAAAATGACCCCTCCCCCCACAACGAAAACAAACCTCTGACCTACGGCGGAACTTAGGAGGATTCACCCATCTAGTGGCGCCCCCTATTTGCATTGGTTCGACTGGATCATAACAAACCGATCCCTGCCCTATAGAGGCCTCTGTAAAATTTAATAGTCTCTCCCTGAGTCGTCTGTCGATTCTTATGGACAGAGACATAGCAGCCTCCAGAGACCCAGGGACCTCGTATACCGCCAGCGCGTCTTTTAATTTTTCAGACAACCCCTGGCAGAACTGACTCCTAAGGGCCGAGTCGTTCCATAATGTATCAGTAGCCCACCTACGGAATTCGGAACAATATAGTTCAGCAGACCGGTTCTCTTGCCGAAGTCTACGTAGCTTAGACTCAGCCAGTGAGACCCTGTCCGGGTCAACATATACGAGACCCAGGGCTTCAAAAAACTCCTCCACTGATCGTAAGGCCAGAGAGTCTGATGGTAGGGAGAAAGCCCAAGCCTGCGGATCTCCTTGCAGGAGAGAAATTACAATGCCCACCCGTTGTTCCTCACCGCCGGAGGATCTAGGGCGTAACCTGAAGAACAATTTGCAAGCTTCTCTGAAGGTTACAAATTGGTCTCTCCCTCCTGAGAACCTATCAGGTAAAGCCACTTTTGGCTCAGGAGTACCTTGGTTTCCCGTAGCAACGGTGGAACCCAAGGATTGCTGCTGCTGCTGCAGCACTGTTGCTTTTAACAAAGCAAAACAGCAAGCAAAAAAAAATAAAGAAATGTCACTTTTTTTTATTTTTAAAAAAGGCCAGATATACTGTCACGACCGCTATCCCAGCAGCAGTCGTGTCGCACCAGACGGAGGGGAAGGGGGACCCTTATCTTCGGGTGGGAATAGTATGGCCACCCCTGACTAACCCTAAGCTGGCACCTGTCTGCCCTGATACCCTAGACGGGGTGTGAACCCGTGCGGCGAGCAGGATGCCTAAACCCTCAGTCACCCTAACAAGCCTAGAGTGGGGAAAGGCCGATGGGAGCACTAGTCACTCATGTCTAGGAGAACAGCAGGGGAAGACAGCAACAAACAAACTATAGCAGAGATAGACTTATCCAGTCACGAGCAGAGAAGGCGATCCCAATCACGACAGTCCACGCCGGACAAGAGCTCCACAGCAACACCATCAAACGATCTCCTTCAAAGGTCAGAATAGAACTGGAAGTAAGGACTATATCTGGCAATGACTGCAAGTGAAACTGAAACTAATATAGTAGCTGGGAGTGGCAGACAGGACTCACCTGAGAAGGATGCCTACAAACTCCCAGTCAGGACAAAAAGGTTCACAAGGCAAAACCCGGATGACATACCCTGAACCATGGAGCAAACTCACAAGCTATCGCGAGTAGCAAGTCGCTGCGACCTTCTCCTCCCAGACCTGTCTGGATCAGTCACAGTCGTGACATTTCTACTGTAAAAAAAAAAATTCCCAAACTCAGGTTCGGTTCCAAGGTACCACTTGGAACCGAACCCCAGTTCAGGAAATGTTTTTTTACAGTGAAAATCAATTTATGAAGTTATTACGTGAAATCTCGCGAGACTTTGAGAAGTAATAACTTTGGCTCATCGCTCCGTACAGTATTTAAACATAGTTTTATGCTTCATTTATGTTACATCCAAAGTCGATTCGCTCATCCCTAGTTTTCATGTCTTCAATATAATTCTGTAGAAAATAAAACAAAAATGTCTCCAAACTTTAGACTTGTAATGTACTGTGAGGAACAGAAGTATTTGAACACCCTACGATTTTGCAAGTTCTTCTACTTAGAAATCATGGAGGGGTCTGAAATTTACATTGTAGGTGCATTCCTACTCTGAGAGACAGAATTTAAAAAAGAAAATTCCGGAAATCACATTGTATGATTTTTAAAGAATTTATTTATCTTGCACTGCTGAACATAAGTATTTGAACACCTGAGAAAACCAGTGTTAATATTTGGTACAGAAGCCTTTGTTTGCAATTTACAGAGGTCAAACGTTTCCTGTAGTTCTTGACCAGGTTTGCACACACTGCAACAGAGATTTTGGCCCACTCCTCCACACAGATCTCCTCTAGATCTGTCAGGTTTCGGGGATGTCGCTGAGCATTACAGAGTTTCAGCTCCCTCCAAAGATGTTCTATTGGATTTAGGTCTGGGGTTTAGGTTCACTCCAGAACCTTGATATGCTTTTTACGGAGCCACTTCTTGGTTATCCTGGCTGTGTGCTTCGGGTCGTGGTCATGTTGGAAGACCCAGCCACGACCCATCTTCAATGCTCTGACTGAGGGAAGGAGGTTGTTGCTCAAAATCTCACAATAAATGGCCCCATTCATCCTCTCCTTAATACAGTGCAGTCGTCCTGTCACCTTCACAGAAAAGCACCCCTAAAGCATGGTGTTACCACCCCCATGCTTTACAGTAGGGATGGTGTTCTTGGGATGCAACTCATCCTTTTTTTTCCTCCAAACACGACGAGTGAAGTTTAGACCAAAAAGTTCTACTTTGGTCTCATATAACCATATCACTTTCTCCCATGCCTCCTCTGGATCATCCAGATGGTCATTGGCAAACTTCAGACGGGCCTGGACATGTGATGACTTGAGCAGGGGAACCTTCCATGCAATGCATGATTTGAAACCATGACGGCGTAGTTTTCTACCGACAGTGACCTTTGAAACTATGGTCCCAGCTCTCTTCATGTTATTGACCAGCTCCTCCCTTGTAGTTCTGGGCTGATTCCTCACCTTTCTTATCATCAGTGATACCCCACGAGGTGAGATCTTGCATGGAGCCCCAGTTCGAGGGAGACTGACAGTCATCTTTAGCCTCTTCCATTTTCTAACAATTGCTCCAACAGTTGATCTATTTTCACCAAGCTGCTTGGCAATTGCCTCATAGCCCTTTCCAGCCTTGTGGAGGTCCACAATTTTGTCTCTGGTCTCTTTTGACAGCTCTTTGGTCTTGCCCATGGTAGTAATTGGCATCTGACTGACTGTGGGGTGGACAGGTGTCTTTAAAGATCTCAGACAGGTGCTACTAAGTTAGATTAATGAGTGGAGTAGAGGTGGACTTTTTAAAGGCACAGTAGGAGGTCTTTGAGAGCCAGAATTCGTGCTGTTTCTCTGGTGTTCAAATGCTTATGTTCAGCAATGCAAGACAAATAAATTATTAAAAAATCATACAATGTGATTTCCTTATTTTTAAAAAAAAAATTTATTCTGTCTCTCAGAGTGGGAATGCACCTACAATGTGAATTTCAGACCCCTCCATGATTTCTAAGTGGAGGAACTTGCAAAATCTCATGGTGTTCAAATACTATTAGGATATCCATGTTCTATTAGCAATTTTTTATTCATTAATATGTATTTGTTTTTTTATGCATATTAGCAGATTATTGTCTCAATATATGAAACAATAGTAAGGAATTATTGTCTCAATATATGTAACAATAGTAAGGAATTACTAGAGATGCAAATATTTAAGAAAAATAATACAGAACGCATTACTAACGCACATGCAATTTTATATTGTTACTTATATATTTTTGGCTTCTTTGGTCATTATTATTATTACTCATTTTTTATATTGTAATTTTCATACATGGTTTTTAATTGGAAAAAAGAGGAGTTATAGAGGTGTTTAATATTGGATGTATGAGGAACACTACAGCTAATTCCTTAACAGGGATCACCCAATCCACAATTTGGGATGAAAGTCAGACACAAGTAATACCGCCCCCTCTTTAAGGAAACACCTTTTAAAACAGGGAAAATATATCCAAATATTCACCACTGAGGAAGGAGATGGACTCTCCGAAATGCTTCTGGTGATAATATATGGACAGAGTCAAACCCGGATTATATACCCATTCACATTGGGTCCCCAGTGAACTTAATATTACCAATTTTACCGCCAGGCTTGCAGCGTATGCACCAACATAGTGGGACTTGAACGCGCAAGATACTACAGCATAACAACAGGGCCGTCTTTAATATTGATTGGACCCTGGGCAAAAATTTACTTGGGCCCCCTGGATCCCGCCTTCCCACACCTTAGCAGGCAATCACGCCCTCCACCACAACACACACACAAAATCCACACATCTGGTAGAGTACAGTGAATGACTGTAAATACTTCCAGTTCTGAAGACTCCAGCGGCTCAGGATCAGTGCTCTGGGCAGCTGGGCTCAGGCTGGAAGTGGGCACCGCCCTGCAGGAAGGAGACCAGGGCTCGGCTCACCCTAGTGTTACAGTGCACCCCACAGTATGCAGTATAGCACCTTATAGTATACAGCAACGCACAGTATGCAGTATAGCACCCTATAGTATACAGCACCACACAGTATGCAGTATAGCACCCCACACTATACAGTACCCCACAGTATATAGTAGAGCAGTATAGCAGCCCACAGTATACAGCACCCCACAGTATACAACACCTCACAGTATACAGTAGAGCAGTATAGCACCTCATCGTATACAGCACCCCAAACTATACACGATACAGCACCCCACACTATACAGCCCCCCACACTATACAGTACAGCAGTATAGCATTCCACAATATACAGCACCCACAGTATACAGTATACAGCCCCCCACAGTATACAGCCCCCCACAGTATACAGTACAGCAGTATAGCACTCCACAATATACAGCACCCACAGTATACAGCCCCCCACAGTATACAGCCCCCCACAGTATACAGTACAGCAGTATAGCACTCCACAATATACAGCACCCACAGTATACAGTATTCAGCCCCCCACACTATACAGTACAGCAGTATAGCACTCCACAATATACAGCACCCACAGTATACAGTATACAGCCCCCCACAATATATAGCCCCCCACAGTATACAGGCCCCCCACAGTATGCAGGCCCCCACACTATACAGCACCCCACTATACAGTAGTTTACAGTATATTAGCATAACAGCCCCTGTCACCTTTTTCTGATGTAATGTTCACAAAAAAAAGCTCCACAGTTAAGGCAAACTTCTACAGCAACACTCCTGGTAGAGCGGACCTTGATGACCTCATAGCCATGTGACCAGTAATATTGCTAGGTTACTGGTCACATGGTGATGATGTCATCTAAGGTCCTAGAGAATCACAGCTCTCACAGTATGCTGCCTGGAGTGCCGGCAGGCATGGCAGCACCCCCTGTGTAGCTGACAGCCTGGCACCCGGGGCAGTGGCTAGCAGGGCTCAAGAGGCAGCTGCCTTGGGCCCCCCAGGAGCAACTGGGCCCGGGGCAGCTGCCCCTTTTGCCCCTTGTTAAAGATGACCCTGCATAACAAGGCGAGATCAGAAGCAGCTCCTTCCCGATCACGTGGGACGCCACATGGGACGTGACGCTGACTAACCAGCTGAACCAAGCGGCCGCCGCTAGTCTGCTACAATAGGAAACAAAGGGATCGCCGCAGATTGAAGAGTGATAAAGTAACCAACACTTTTTATGATTACCTATGAACACCTTGTACATGCCTCACGAATATTGGCATTAAATACGGGACCACTATACCGCCAGTAAAACGGGACTGTACATACGATACAGCAGGAGCTGATTACAAGTAATATACCCCAATTTGTTTATATCAAGGGGATATAATTAACACTGAACAATCTGACAAGTGTTATTCTAAGGAAGACTCTGAATATTATGTGGATGGTATCATATGAACATATTTGAAAATTTTATGAACATATGAATTTCTTTGGACATACAAGCCCTGGCCACGTGCAACCACATATGGGGTCATAACTAATCTAGCCCAGGACTAAGATTTACGGAGCAAGTATTATCTATTTATTTAAGTGTGTCCACTTCTTATATACAGATCTATACATGGGTCGTTAGCTCTCCGATACAATATAGGGGCAAAGGCTGGCACTACACCTACTAGAATATCACTGCAATTGACCGATTCCGATCTACAGTGGATATAAAAAGTCTACACACCCCTGTTAAAATGTCAGGTTTCTGTGATGTAAAAAAATGAGACAAACATAAATCATTTCAGAACTTTTTCCACCTTTAATGTGACTTATAAACTGTACAACTGAATTGAAAAACAAACTGAAATCTTTTAGGTAGAGGGAAGAAAAAATATAAAAATAAAATAATATGGTTGCATAAGTGTGCACACCATTAAACTAATACTTTGTTGAAGCACCTTTTGATTTTATTACAGCACTCAGTCTTCTTGGGTATGAATCTATCAGCATGGCACATTTTGACTTGGCAAGATTTGCCCACTCTTCTTTGCAAAAACAATCCAAATCTGTCAGATTGCGAGGGCATCTCGTTTGCACAGCCCTCTTCAGATCACCCCACAGCAGGGGCGTACCCAGAGCATTTGGCACCCGGGGCGAACCCTTTGTTTGGCACCCCCCCCCCCCAAGAAAGTTAAGAAAACATGCACAAACTTTTTCAATAATATTTATAAATAAATAAAAAAAAACTTAATAAAATAAACCTCTGCACACCCCCTTAACGAAATAAACCCATTAACCCCCCTTAATAAAACCCATTAACCACCCCTTAATAGACCCCTTAACCCTTCCTTAATAAAATAAAAACCTGCACCACCTTAAACCCCAGTATAATAAACATTGGTGGCGCAGTGCGCCCCCCCCAACATAATAAACATTGGTGGCGCAGTGCGCCCCCCCTCCCTAGTATAATAAACATCTAAACATTGGTGGTGCAGTGCGCCCCCCCCCCAACACCCTAGTATAATAAACATCTGGCGCAGTGTGCCCCCCCAACATAATAAACATTGGTGGGCAGTGCGCCCCCCCTCCCTAGCATAATAAACATATAAACATTAGTGGTGCAGTGCGCCCCCCCCAACACCCTAGTATAATAAACATTGGTGGCGCAGTGTGCCCCCCCAACATAATAAACATTGGTGGGCAGTGCGCCCCCCCTCCCTAGCATAATAAACATATAAACATTGGTGGTGCAGTGCGCCCCCCCCCAACACCCCAGTATAATAAACATTTGTGGCACAGTGCGCCCCCCCCCAACATAATAAACATTGTTGGGCAGTGCCAATGAGGGTTAAAAAAATAAATAAAAATTAACTCACCACCTCCAATTGATCGCGTAGCAGCAGGTCTCATGTACTTTCTTCAGGACCTGTGGTGCTGTCACTGAGCTCATCACATGATACATCACATGATCCATCACCATGGTAATGGGCCATGTGATAGAGGCTGGAGCTCAGTGACGTCACCACAGATCCTGAAGAAATTACAAGTAGACCGGCAGTAGCTACGCGATCAATTGGAGGAGGTGAGTTAATTTTTTATTTTTTAACCCTCATTGGCACTGCCCACTGCCCACCAATGTTTATTATACTGGGGGGGGGGCCGCACTCAATGTTTATTATACTGGGGGGGGCGCACTCAATGTTTATTATACTGGGGGGGGCGCACTCAATGTTTATTATACTGGGGGGGGGGGCCGCACTCAATGTTAATGAAGATAACTGACCTGTTAATACAAATGCAGGAGGCGGGTGCCGGAATCAAATAGCCGGCACCCGCCTCCTGCATTTGTATTAACAGGTCAGTTATCTTCATTGGTGGCGCAGTGGCCACAGCCCCTCCCCCGGCCCTGCCCCTCTTCTTATTGGCCGCGGCGGCAGCAGCACAGGGGGAGGGAGAGACCATCTGGAGCCCTGCCCCTATCACAGCGCCACGCCTGGCCCACTCGCCACATTATTTTTTTTTTTTTTTTTTTTTTTTTTTTTTATCCTCAGTCGCGGCTGGCACCCCCCTTGTGAGTGGCACCCGGGGCGAGCCGCCCCCCCCCCTTGGTACGCCACTGCCCCACAGATTTTCAATCGGATTCAGGTCTGATATCTGGCTGGGCCATTCTAAAACTTTAATCTTCTCCTGGTGAAGCCATTCCTTTGTTGATTTGGATGTATGCTTTGTGTCGTTGTCATGCTGAAGATGAAGTTCCTCTTCATGTTCATCTTTCTAGCAGAAGCCTGAAGGTTTTGTGCCAATATTGACTGGTATTTGGAACTGTTCATAATTCCCTCTAGATTAACTAAGGCCCCAGTTCCAAAAGCCCCAAAGCATGATGCTGCCACCACCATGCTTCACTGTGGGTATGGTGTTCTTTTGGTGATGTGCAGTGTTGTTTTTGCGCCAAACATATCTTTTGGAATTATGGCCAAAAAGTTCAACCTTGGTTTCATCAGCCCATAACACCTTTTCCCACATGCTTTTGGGAGACTTCAGATGTGTTTTTGCAAAATGTAGCCTGGCTTGGATGTTTTTCTTCGTAAGAAAAGGCTTTCGTCTTGCCACTCTACCCCATAGCCGAGACATATGAAGAATACGGGAGATTGTTGTCACATGTACCACACAGCCAGTACTTGCCAGATATTCCTGCAGCTCCTTTAATGTTGCTGTAGGCCTCTTGGTATCCTCCCAGACCAGTTTTCTTCTCGTCTTTTCATCAATTTTGGAGGGACGTCCAGTTCTTGGTAATGTCACTGTTGTGCCATATTTTCTCCACTTGATGATGACTGTCTTCACTGTGTCCATGGTATATCTAATGCCTTGGAAACTCTTTTGTACCCTTCTCCTGACTCATAACTTTTAACAATGAGATCCCTCTGATGTTTTGGAAGCTCTCTGTGGACCATGGCTTTTGCTGTGGGATGTGACTAAGAAACTTTCAGGAAAGACCAACTAGAGCAGCTGAACTTTATTTGGGGTTAATCAGAGGCACTTTAAATGATGACAGGTGTATGCTGACTCCTATTTAGCATGATTTTGAATGTGATTGCTTAATTCTGAACACAGCTACATCCCCAGTTATAAGAGGGTGTGCACACTTATGCAACCATATTTTATTTTATTTTGTTTTCTTCCCTTCACCTAAAAGATTTCAGTTTGTTTTTCAATTGAGTGGTACAGTTTATAGGTCACATTAAAGGTGAACAAAGTTCAGAAATGATTTATCTTTGTCTCATTTTTTTACTTCACAGAAACCTGACATTTTAACAGGGGTGTGTAGACTTTTTTTTATCCACTGTATCTATAGTTTTTACAATATCTTTTATTATTTTTTATGTTACACATTTTTTACGTGTGTGAATTATATTTAATGTGTGCTTTCTATAGGCTTATTTTGAATTCACAGTGGTTCTGGTGATCTGCAAGGGGTCACATACCATACAACTGTGTATTGTGTCAATTATTATGTCATATTTTATTATTTTAATTAATAAATTATTATATTTTTTACTAACATCCTTTGTACTTCTATACAACACCGGATAATAGTGTGCCCTCCACCACATCTATTTAATATACTGTTATTATTGACCTTGGGTAAGTCACGGAAGTGAGCACCTATACTGTAGATCTTGGTTAGGTTGAGCCACCTATTCCTTTATTATTAGTAATACTGTATATACTGCATATGTTCTGCTTTTCAGTACACTACAGTACAGTACAGTACTATTCACACGGGCAGATCAGACAATACTTGTGCCTGGACTCATCTCCCACAATGTTTGAGTAAAACATAGCTGTCTGTTATGAAGGAGCCTGCCAACAGCAAAATTACCCAGATAACAGGTTCGATTTCATGTAATCATTATTAGAAAGGTTATGATGTAAAGTCATTGGTGGTTAAATGGAGCTGGGACCAGGTATAGGTTTTTCATTAAGACCCAAGACATCTAAGCAATGCCTCTGGCCTTTGTGACACATGCATCAGCTGACTTTGAATGAATAAAATGTTGATTTCTATTCCACGGATATTATCAAAGCTGAGTCATCATGAATTTATCTTCCAATTCTCATTTGACATTCTGATGTGATGTATATAGAAATTCTGCAAAATATCTTTAGTCTGAAAGCTTAACAGCACTCAGCAAGCCTAATGCGAATGCCATATGACTTGTCTCTATTTCTTAAGTTTTTACCGTTATTTCCTAATAATCCATATGATTCATTAGCTTTGTCTTTCTTTTTAAATGACTGTCTATGTACAGTAAATGCTCTAAAGCATAAAAGTCCCTTAGATAGACCATGAATTGGGACAATTATTCGGGATCAGCATTCATACAAATGCTTGTTCTTAAAGGGTTTCTATCACCAGCAATTAACCCTATTAAACTAGCCGACATTAGCGATGTGCTAATGTCAGCTGAACCTAACTAGCCTATTCCTACTTTGATCTATGCCTCTGTTACTCCAGAAATATAACTTTTATAATATGCTAATTAGCCTCTAGGTGCAGGGGGGGCGTTGCTCCTGCTCCTAGAGGCTCCGTTCTCCCACCTCTGGCCACGCCCCACTACACTAGATTGACAGGGCCAGGCAGCCTTCACCTCCAACTGCCATCTCGCGCCGTTCAGTATTCGGCGCAGGTGCAGTGAGGAAGCCAGCACCCTTAACTCACTGAACGGGACGGCGCAGGCACGAGATTTACATGGCAGACAGGGCCGACAGTAGGAGACCAACGCTGCCTGGCCCTGTCAATCTAGTGTAGCAGGGCGTGGCCAGAGGTGGGAGGACAGAGCCTCTAGGAGCAGGGGCAACACCCCCATGCTCCTAGGGGCTAATTAGCATATTATAAAAGCTATATTTCTGGAGTAACAGGGGCATAGATAAAAGTAGTAATAGACTAGTTAGGTTCACATCGCTAATATCAGCTAGTTTAATAGGGTTAATTCTGGGGACAGAAACCCTTTAATAATTGCCCCATGTAAAGGTGCCGCCTACCACCCGATAAAGGAGAAAATTCTTGTTCACTGAGTGATCATGTGGCATATAAAATCATCATCTGCTGGCTGAATGTAGCTACCAACTCTGCTAAACAATCATGAAATTATCAGGAACCCTTCCTTTACACACATTGCCTGTACATCAGCTCATGTAAAAGGGCCTTAAAGAGCCTCCATCAGCATGATCAACCCTATTTACCAAGGCATACTGTGTGGTAGGTTTGGTAATACTGATTAAAATTATACATTTCTTTTGTCTGCATTTTAAAGACTGGGAGAGATATCTACATTTATATTAGTAAGCAAACAAGCAAGTTTGAGCACCGAGGGGCCCCACTGAGTCCTTGGAGTACTGCTTTTGTAACACCCCCTGTGCTCTGAACACTTCCCCTCCACTTGATTGACAGGGCTAAGATACCAAGCATGGAGAGGGAAGATGCCACCATGCTTCTCACATCTGTGATACTCAGCTCTGGCTCAAACTTTGCCTTGCACTGAGAAACAGATCTTGGACTAGATATGGGGAGTATTATGTATGAATATCAGGAAAGAAGTAAAATTCTTCCTAGAGTTGTGTCATAGCATGATATCATATCCACTACTATCGTTTTAATCAGGATCATTAACCCTACCAGATAGTATGCCTGGTTTAATTGGGTTGATCATGCTGACAGAAGCTTTTTAACCTCTCTAATCATAAATGCTTATTAAGTCAATACCTATAAAACAATCACCATGTAGCTTTAAAGGCAGTTGGTTCCAATATTTTACTGAAACCCGATACAGCAACTTGAAAAAAAAAAAGAGTACATTTTAGATTTACATCTATCTGACACTGTTTTACAAAGATCCTCTTAATGTGTAACTTCATTTGTACAGGGTAAGGCCTCATGCACATGACCATATCTGTCTTGCGGTCTGCAGGTTCCGGATCCGCCAAATACAAATGCTGTCCATGTTGCATTCACATTTTTCTGCGGCTCCATTGACTTCAAAGAGTCCGTTTTCTGCATTTTGTGGACAAGTACAGGACATGTTCCATCATTTTGGATGGTGGACATGCGGATGTGGAAAGCAAAAAGATCAGCAATGTGCTTTCTGCAGCCATAAGTCCGTTCCACAAAAAGATAAAATATGTCAGAAAAAGGTGGACCATGGACCCACTGAAAGAAATGGGTCTGCAAATAAAACACGAAAAGCACGTGGACTGCATCCATATTTTGCTGACCCGTAATTTGCGGACCATAAAACGGATACAGTCGTATGCAGGAAGCCTATGACTATCAATTCCTTCCTCAAGGTAAAAAATACTGTCAGCAATAGAGCAAGATCAACGGGTACATATGTCCTCTTTCTTCTTGCTAGTAAAATAACTGAATGCACTGTACCTGCAATGCATGCAAGACCTGAGCAGTGTAAACAAATCTGACACTATACTGTAGTATGAATATTTCATGAAAAGGTGAACCCATCAATATAACCTCCACAGATGTCAAGTTAAAACTTACCTCTGTGCATTTTTTCCAGCTAAGTGAAGGGTTCCTATCAGGCAACTGCCCACTGGTCTCAGATCGCAATCTTTCAGGTTCTGGTGTTTCCTTCTAAAAGGAAAATCTACATTTCACTGCAACTCCAATAAAGAACTCCCTTTAAAGGTATAGGGAAGGAAAGTTATTGATAGAAATTAACTGGGAATATAAATTACATTTAGGTAAAATTTTACAGTTAAAATGTCACAAATAAAATAAAGATATATGACACAAACAAAAAATATATGTGCCAGCTTTTTATTCAGTTATAAGTTTTGGTAAATTCAGATCTAAACGGTAAATGATAGTAACATAGTAACCTAGTTATGCAAACAAGAATAGAACAAAGCGGCACTGCATGTATCAGGTAAATCAAACCGATCCTGGGTGCTGGCTCAGATAGCGGCACCGCAGCGAAACATACACTTCGTATGTGGTGCTCAGCATGAAAAAGGAAAAGTTGTATCGATTGCAACAATGTAGGGGTAACAAAAAGAATATGCGGCACTCACTGAAGTATTCAAAAGTGTTGCTCTTTATTGATCCTTCATACAGGACAGATGAGTGGGGTGCTGGGGCGGACAGGCTCCTGCAGATGAATGGCGGCTACGGCCGTTTCGCGCAGTAAATCGGCCAGAAGAAGCGCGATTTACTGCGCGAAACGGCCGTAGCCGCCATTCATCTGCAGGAGCCCGTCCGCCCCAGCACCCCACTCATCTGTCCTGTATGAAGGATCAATAAAGAGCAACACTTTTGAATACTTCGGTGAGTGCCGCATATTCTTTTTGTTACCCCTACATTGTTGCAACATAGTAACATAGTACATAAGGCCGAATAAAGACATTTGTCCATCCAGTTAGGCCTGTTTTTCTGCAAGTTGATCCAGAGGAAGGCAAAAAAAACTCCTGTGAGGTAGGAGCCAATTTTCCTCACTTAAGGGGGAAAAAATTCCTTCCCGACTCCAATCAGGCAATCAGAATAACTCCCTGGATCAACGACCCCTCTCTAGTAGCTATAGCCTGTAATATTATTACACTCCAGAAATACATCCAGGCCCCTCTTGAATTCCTTTATTGTACTCACCATCACCACCTCCTCAGGCAGAGAGTTCCATAGTCTCACTGCTCTTACCGTAAAGAATCCTTTTATATGTTTGTGTACAAACCTTCTTTCCTCCAGACGCAGAGGATGTCCCCTCGTCACAGTCACAGTCCTGGGGATAAATAGATGATGGGAGAGATCTCTGTACTGACTCCTGATAGATTATACATAGTTATTAGATCTCCCCTCAGTTGTCTTTTTTCTAAAGTGAATAACCCTAAGCTTGATAATCTTTCAGGGTACTGTAGTCCCCCCATTCCAGTTATTACTTTAGTTGCCCTCTTCTGAACCCTCTACAGCTCCGCTATGTCTGCCTTGTTCACAGGAGCCCAGAACTGTACACAGTACTCCATGTGTGTTCTGACTAGTGATTTGTAAAGTGGCAGGACTATGTTCTCATCACGGGCATCTATGCCCCTTTTGATGCAACCGATTATCTTATTGGCCTTGGCAGCAGCTGCCTGACACTGGTTTTTACAGCTTAGTTTGCCATTCACTAA
This sequence comes from Bufo bufo, assembly GCF_905171765.1. Lineage (NCBI taxonomy): Eukaryota > Metazoa > Chordata > Amphibia > Anura > Bufonidae > Bufo > Bufo bufo. The sequence goes on along the minus strand of NC_053389.1, from coordinate 465,732,346 downwards.
AATTCCTAGGTCCTTTTCCATGTCAGTGTTACCCAGTTTTTTACCATTTAGTATGTACGGGTGACTTGCATTATTCCTTCCCATGTGCATAACCTTACATTTGACAGTGTTAAACCTCATCTGCCACTTCTCTGCCCAAGCCTCCAATCTATCCAGATCCCTCTGTAGTAGTATACTGTCCTCTTCCGTGTCAATGACTTTACACAGTTTAGTGTCATCTGCAAAAATTGATATTTTACTGTGCAAGCCTTCTACAAGATAATTAATAAATATATTGAAGAGAATAGGGCCCAATACTGACCCCTGAGGTACTCCACTAGTGACAGTGACCCAATCTGAGTGTGTACCGTTAATAACCACCCTCTGTTTTCTATCACTCAGCGAGTTACTTACCCACATACAGATGTTTTCTCCCAGTCCGAGCATTCTCATTTTATATACTAACTAACTATCAGAAATAAAGGTCTGGCTATGACATTACTTAATTCTCTTAGGATACGGGGGTGTATGCCATCCGGTCCTGGCGATTTGTCTATTTTATTCTTTTTAAGACGCTGCTGTACTTCTTCCTGGGTCAGACAGGGCACTTTTAATGGGGAATTAACTTTTACATTCTGCATTTCATCTGACAGTTTATTTTCTTGAGTGAATACAGTGGAGAAAAAAATATTTAATAGCTTTGCTTTCTCTTCATCGCTCTCAGCAACTCCCCCCTCATTACTTTTTAGAGGGCCGACACCTTCAGATTTATAGTTTTTACCATTTATATAATTGAAGAACATTTTAGTGTTAGTTTTGCTCTCTTTGGCAATTAATCTCTCGGTCTCTAGTTTGGCTGCTTTTATTTGTTTTTTACATATTCTATTTTTTTCCTTATAGTTTTTCAGTGCTTCCTTGCTACCCTCCTGTTTTAGTTACGGTATTTAAATGCTTTCTTTTTGTCATTTATTGCTTTCTTTACAGTTCTATTTATCCACATTGGTTTTTTCTTGTTCCTTGATCTTTTATTCCCATAAAATTAGATTTTAGGATGCTTTTAAAAATATCCAATTTTGTGGCTGTATTTTTATTTTTGAGGACTTTGTCCCAGTTAGTTAGGCCTATGGCCTCTCTTAGTTGGGTACATTTTGCTTTATTGAAGTTTGGTATTTTTGTTCCTCCCTGAAGAAACACTCTTTTACATGACAATTGGAGGGTTATTACTTTATGGTCACTATTTCCCAGGTGTCTCCCGACCTGCACATCTGTTGTTCTGTCAGGTCTATTGGTTAATACTAAGTCCAGTATGGCCGTCCCTCTAGTCGGGTCCTGAACCAGTTGGGAGAGGTAATTGTCTTTGGTTATTGCCAAGAACCTGTTTCCCTTATGAGATATACAAGTTTCAGTTTCCCAGTCTATATCTGGGTAGTTGAAGTCCCCCATAATAACCATCTCATTATGATTTGCCGCCTTGTCTATCTCGTTTAGTAGTAGATTTTCTGTGGACTCTGGTATATTACGGTAGGTGGTTTATAGTAAACTCCTATTAGTAATTTATTATTGTTTTTAGCTCCATGTATCTCTACCCACAGTGACTCCACATGTTCATGTCCCTCACTTATATCTTCACGGAGTGTGGGCTTTAGACAGGACTTTACATAAGGACAAACCCCTCCCCCTCTCCGGTTTTGACGATCCTTTCTAAACAGACTGTAACCTTGTACATTAACCGCCCAGTCATAGCTATCATCCAGCCATGTCTCAGTTATTCCCACTATGTCATAGTTCTCCTCACACATCACTAATTCCAGTTCACCAGTTTTATTAGTCAGGCTTCTGGCATTAGTATACATACATTTAAGAGGTTTATGTATATTTTTTACCCTACACTTTTCCTTCTGAGCTGTTCTAGTCCCTCCTTCCATTCCTCCCCCATTCCCACTACCTTGCCCAGTAGCGGATCCAGAGCCTGGTCTTGGAACGGGCACTTCCCTGGGCAATAGGAGATTATGGGGCCCATGTGTCCCCGCCCACCCTCAAGCCACACCCACACACAGCCCCACCCATATATTGTGCCCATGCCTCTTACATCCAGTGACGTCTCCTTTGATGTAGATGTTCTCTTTCTTCATCTTCTCCATTCAGACCAGACCACCATGATGATTTTTTTCAGCCATCTCTCATCTCTGCAGAGTTTGACAGACAGACAGACATCTTAGTTTTCTACTTTTCCTCCCATCTTCTCAACATTCCATCATGCACCCCCAATACAGAGATGCTGTGCCCCCCAAAACTATACTATAGAAACAGATAAACCCCCTGAAAATACTAGTTACACACAGATAGCGCCCCTTCAATAATTATTGGAACACAATGCTCTAAAAAAATAACTGAACCCAGCAAATAGTGCCCCTGACACTAATAGTGTAATAGTGCTCCCCAAAATCCCAACAATAGTAATAATTCTGTGCCAGAGTGCACTTAGTAGTAATAGTGCTCCTACAGTGCCCCCAACAGTATATGTGTCCCAGAAGTAATAATTCTCCCATAGTCCCCCTGTTGTAATAAAGCCCCCTTATAATGTGCGCCAGTACAAAAAATTCTCTGTTGTGTGACAGTAAAAAAAAAAACTCCTCTTAGTGCCCCCAGTAGAGTCAATGTCCCCAGAGTGCCCTATTGAGATCCAATGACCCGTACTGTGTGCCACTACAAAAAACACTTAGTGCCCCCAGTTGAGCTAAGGTGCCCATAGTGCCCCTATAATTTGTGCCAGTATAAAACACTCCTATATAATGCCCCCAGAAGATGCCCCCATAGTGCTCCTCCCCATCCTATATAGTGCCCCCAGATGCGCCCATAGTGCTCATCCCCCGTCCCCATAGTGCCCTTCATAATGTGGCAGTATAAAATGCCCCTATAGACTATAGACTGCCCCACATAGATGCCCCCATAATGCTTCTCTCCCCCCTTCCCCATAGTGGCACCAAAATAGGTGCCAGTATTAAATTCCCCTATATAATGCCCCCATAGTGCTCTTTCCCCCCTTCTCCATAGTGCCCCCCATAATGTGCCAGTATATAGGGACCCCATTAGATGCCCCCATAGTGCTCCTTCCCCCTTTCTCCATAGTACTTCCCCCCATAATGTGCCAGTATATAGGGCCCCATTAGATGCCCCCATAGTGCTCCTTCCCCCTTCTCCATAGTGCTCCCCCCCATAATGTGCCAGTATATAGGGCCCCACCCCCCTTCTTGCCATACTGTACAAAAAATAATTAAAACAATAAACACTTATACTTACCTCCATGACACTGCAATGCGATGCAGGCCTCTTCCAGCCTGTGTCCAGCTCTGTACGGCTTAGGCAGCGCGATGACGTCATCGCACCGCCTGCATCGGCCTCTGTTAGGCTGCAGACCTAGTGCCTGTAGCCTATCAGAGGAACGGGCAAGGGAGATGCCTCTCCCCTGCCCCGTTCATTAAATAAATATAGAGATGAGCGCTTCCACAATGGAAGCGCTCATCTCTCCCTGCCGCTGCCACCGCCGCCGGAATGGTCAGTCGCCCCTGGCTCTCGCTATATTCTCGGGGGGGGGGCAATTTCCCCTGTTGCCCCCCTCCCCGAATCCACCAATGACCTTGCCCCCGGTCTCTATCTTCCCATCCTTTAACGTAATTACCCTCCCCAGTCCCTAGTTTAAACACTCCTCCAACCTTCTAGCCATCTTCTCCCCCAACACAGCTGCCCCTTCCCCATTGAGGTGCAGCCCATCCCTATGATAGGGCCTGTAGCCATCAGAGAAGTTGGTCCAGTTCTCCAGGAACCCAAACCCCTCCTTCCTACACCAGTTCTTGAGCCACTTGTTAACCTCCCTAATCTCCCGCTGCCTTTTTTGTGTGGCTCATGGTACAGGTGGTATTTCAGAAAATACTACCTTTGAGGTCCTTGCCCTAAGCTTTTGACCTAAATCCCTAAAATAATTTTTGAGGATGCTCCACCTAACTCTAACTTTGTCATTGGTTCTGATATGGACCATGACCGCTGGATCTTCTCCAGCCCCTCCCAGTAATCTGTCAACCCGATCCGCGATGTGTCGTACTCGAGAGCCAGGAAGACAACACACCGTTCAATGGTCTTTGTGACAGATCGCCCTATCTGTACCCCTAATAATTGAGTCTCCCAATACCAGCACCTGTCTGGCCTGTCCTGCTCTCCTGGTCCCCTGCTTACTGGAGCTGACATTCCCCTGACTGGCAGAGGAAGTGTTTGGCTGCACCATTGCTATCCCTTAACTGACATCCCCTCATCTGCCAACCGTGCAAACTTGTTGGGATGTGTCAGATCAGGGCTAGCCTCCTTGGCACTCTTCACTCTACCCAGGTTTCTAACTGTTATCCAGCTAGCTACCCTACTTTCCTGAGCCTCCTTGCTACCACCCTCCCCCACATCTACCCCATAGAGTGCTTCCTCAGTGAGCAGCAAACTTTTTTCCAAATTGCCAACGCTTCTGAGTGTTAAAATTCGCCCGGTTAGATACTCGATGTGCGATTCCAAACGGACAATTTGCTCACATCTTGAACAAAGATATGCACTCTCAAATGGCTGTTTCAGGACTGCATACATTAGACAAGATGTGCACTGGACTGTGCTGTCAATAATGGAAGACATACTAAGGCTCCATTCAGATGTCCGTAACGTGTTTTGCGGATCCACGGATCCGCGGATCCGCAAAACACGAATAGCGGCGATGTGCGTTCCGCATTTTGCGGACCGCACATTGCCAGCACTAATAGAATATGCCTATTCTTGTCCACAATTGCGGACAAGAATAGAACATGTTCTATTTTTTTCGGGAACGGAATTGCAGACCCGGAAGTGCGGGTCCGCAACTCCGTATCCGTGTGCTGCCCCATAGAAATGAATGGGTCCACAATTCCGTTCCGCAAAATGCGGAATGAAATTGCGGATGTGTGAATGGGGCCTAAATGGGGATTACGCAAGAAAAGATAAAAAAATACAATACAGTGCAGTGATAAGAGTGTAACTTACTGTAGTCCCCTCCTAAAGTCCCTGAATCTGAAGTCAAGTAATCTAAAGTCATACACTTAATACAAACACACAAATCAAACACACGACATTCTGCATAATTTTATTTATTTCATAAGGTATGCCCCCTTGTTTGCCAAGTCTTTTGCGCTGTCCACATAGTGATCCTGTCCATAAAATGGCTGCCGATGGAGGGTCATGTGATCAGGCAAATCACCCTTCATGTGATGTCTCCTCCATTCAAATACACTACACCTGCCATCTCTACTTGTTCTGTTGGGAGTTTAATGCAGCTACAGTGTATTTGAATGGAGGAGACATAGCATGGAGGTGATATGCCTGATCCATCAGTGGCCATCTTATGGACAGGACCTTTTTGTGGACAGCGCAAAAGACTTAGCAAACCCGGGGACATGGCTTACAAAATATAGAAAATGATGCAGAATTTCAGCAAAGACCATATTAATAAATTCAATGTAATCATCTTACAAACACATCGGTCAACAATAACCAGAAAGTGGCCAACTCCTTTAATGTATAGTAAATAGGCACTCATAGAAATTTCAGTGAAGGCCAATACATTACTGGTGAAGAATTTCAAAATAGGGTAATTTGTGCAGATGTTAAAGGAGCATTCCTATATCATACATTGATGGCATATCGCTAGAATATGCCATCAAAGTCAGATACTTGCATGTCCCACCTCTGGGACCTGCTCCTATCTCCAGAATGGGCCTCTCAAAGTGAAGGGAGAGCAGCTGTGCAAGCGCAGCCACCCTCTGTTCACTGCTATGGGACATTCGACAATAGCCAAGCGCTGACTTGGCTATTTCCGGCAGTCCCATAGTGGGGAATAGAGAGGTGGCCATACATACATGGTATGCTCTCCATTCATCGCTGTGGGACTTCCGGAAATAGCTGACCGTACAGATGGGGTTATTTTCGGAACTTCGGAGATAGGAGTGGGTCCCAGAGGTAGGATCCACAGTCCTCTGACATTGATAACATATCCTAGCAATATGCTGTCAATTTCGGAGATGGAAATACCCCTTTAAATCTAAATCATTATAACTCAAAGTTAAACAGGAGATAGCATCTGGACATTTATGGCATATCTACAGTTGTTTCTATGGCAGTTCCAAAAATAACCAAGAGCACTTACTTAGCTATTTTCAGAACTCCCATAGAAGTGAATGGAAATAGCCGCACATGCACAGCCACTGTTCCATTCCCGACATCGCAAGGTGGGGCCCTGTTCTCCAGATAGGTGCAGGTTCCAGAGACCCATATGGTATGTCCTATAGGGCAGCTATAGGGCTGTCATCTAGCCCCTTACATGTGCTGCCACTCTGTGCAGAACAGACTGGGTGTAGTACTTTCTGACACATAAATTTAAGGTCACAACTCATAATATATTTTGTAATCTGTGGCTTTTTTATCTGATGCCATGGGAGGCATAAATCTACTCTCCTGGCCATGTAATGAGATTAAATAAACCTAATTTTATATAGAAAAATGATGAGTAACAGATGGTCACCATGTGGAAAATAAAAAAACCAATATGCAAAAGCCATGCGGACAATAAAAAAAACGATGTTTGCTACCTCCAAGTTATTAAAGGTAATTACTGCCAGGTGCCATTAATTCAGTAAACTTGATGATATAAAGAATTGCTTTCACTGCTATATACTGTTGATACAATGCCGTTGGCTGTTTCCTGTGGGACACTACAACAACATTGCACCTTAGACTGGTGCACTATAGACAGGGACATCAAAAAAATGAAGAAGCGCCCAATATAGCCTTCTGTAAACCACTTCCGTCTACTGGCTAAGTATGGCAGTGCAGTCAGTGAAGGTGTCAATTCCTGGCTGTGACATTTTATCATGAGCCGCAATCAAATAAAACTTCCTTCATACTGTGCCAGTCAGCGAGTAAGTTTACCGGTTAGGGGAAAGCAGAAAGAGAAACCACCATTTTAACTTTTATATTTTTTTAAGGTATTCTCTATTGTTGGGCCCTATTCTCTTTAATATATTTATTAATGATCTTGTAGAAGGCTTGCATAGTAAAATATAAATTTTCGCAGAGGATACTAAACTGTGTAAAGTAATTAACACTGAAGAGGACAGTATACTACTACAGAGGGATCTGGATATATTGGAGGCTTGGGAAGATAAGTGGCAGATGAGGTTTAACACTGACAAATGTAAAGTTATGCACAAGGGAAGGAATAATGCAAGTCACCCATACATACTAAATGGTAAAACAATCGGTAACACTGACATGGAAAAGGATCTAGGAATTTTAATAAACAGAAAACTAAGCTGCAAAAACCAGTGTCAGGCAGCTGCTGCCAAGGCCAATAAGATAATGGATTGCATCAGAAGGGGCATAGATGCCCCTGATGAGAACATAGACCTACCACTTTACAAATCATTAGTCAGACCACACATGGAGTACTGTGTACAGTTCTGGGCTCCTGTGAACAAGGCAGACATAGCAGAGCTGGAGAGGGTCTAGAGGAGGGCAACTAAAGTAATAACTGGAATGGGGCAACTACAGTACCCTGAAAGATTATCAAAATTAGGGTTATTCACTTTAGAAAAAAGACGACTGAGGGGAGATCTAATTACTATGTATAAATATATCAGGGGTCAGTACAGAGATCTATCCCATCATCTATTTATCCCCAGGACTGTGACTCTGACGAGGGGACATCCTCTGCGTCTGGAGGAAAGAAGGTTTGTACACAAACATAGAAGAGGATTCTTTACAGTAAGAGCAGTGAGACTTTGGAACTCTCTGCCTGAGGAGGTGGTGATGGTGAGTACAATAAAATAATACAAGAGGGGCCTGGATGTATTTCTGGAGCGTATAGCTACTAGAGAGGGGTCATTGATCCAGGGAGTTATTCTGGTCGCCTGATTGGAGTCGGGAAGGAATTTTTTATTCCCCTAAAGTGGGGTAAATTGGCTTCTATCTCACAGTTTTTTTTTTTTGCCTTCCTCTGGATCAACTTGCAGGATGACAGGCCGAACTGGATGGACAAGTGTCTTTTTTCGGCCTTATGTACTATGTTACTATGTTGACCAAGTCTTTTGTGTTGTCCACTCAGAAGCCCTGTCTATAAGATGGCTGCTGATCGAGGGTCATGTGACCACTGAGCTATTTTTTCCTGATCACATCACCCTCCATCAGCAGCCATCTTATGGACAGGACCTCTATGTGGACCGCACAGAAGATTTGCCCAAAAAGGGGACATGATTTAAGAAATAAAGCAAATGTCACATAAAATCAACACAGGCGATATCAGTAGGTGTCATATAGTCATCTTACATACACATTGGCTTAACATAGACAGAAAGTGGCCAACCTATTTAAAGTTGATGGGCACAGTTGTCTGGTAAGAACCATTCCTGTCAGATACCAGAACACAGAAGCTTCAATAAGGGCACGTAAAGATTGAAACTGTGCCTCCTGATTTGATGTGTCTGTCCAATGATCCACCCTTTCTTGTGTCGCTTCAGACTAGTGTGGTGGCACAATGGTGTGGGGAATGTTTTCTTGGTACATGAAGTCAGTGTGCCTCAACTGTGACCATATTCAATAGGACAAATTTGGTAGAAGAGATTCACAGCAACAATATGCATCTGCCAAATCTGCATTGTTATGATTTAAACATGAACCAAAATTACCAAGAAAGAAATGCTTCTAGCAGGAGTGGAACCAGAGGTAGGCAGAGTAGGTACTATGCTATCAAAGGTATGGGAGGGGGATTTACAGATAGGCCCAGGTGGGAAACGTTGTAACATGAGACAACTGAATTAATGATTGTCTGTCTAGATATTATACTGAACTTCAGGGAGCACTGGAGGGCACATTCTGGAGCCACTAACTTGGGCACCAAAAGACCTTGTCCCACTCTTGGTTTCTAGTGATGTTCAATGCTATGAAAGATTCAGACTGTGTACTACAAAACAAAGGCTGTCATATGCAGATTTAGAACGATGTATCTAATAAAGTGGCAAATGATTATATTTATAAACTATGGAGGGAAATTATCATTTGCAGTGATTTGCTGTCTGACTTTGCTTTGTAAGGTTGTGCCAAAATTATGAAATGGCGCTTAGTAATAATATATTTGGTGCAAGTGCGATGTGGTCTATACCTATGTCTGTATAAGTACACAAGGGGCCTACCTAACATGACATTATTGCGAAAAGTCACACATCATACATTAGACTTAAAGGTGTTCTAACCTGAAATCCTGGCCTACTTTTCACTCCACTTCTAAAAGTGGCAAGGCTCACCAAATGTCACCAAAAATGTACACCAAATGCTGCATGTGGGCATATGTATATAAAATACACTATAGACCAGTGGTCTGTAACCACTCCAGCTGCTGTGAAACTAGAATACCCTGCATACACACCAGTTTGGCTGCTCTTGAATAATTTAGGGAGTCGTAGTTTCAGAACAGACCCTGCTATAGACAATTAGCAAAAGTTTCTCGCTATGGATATCTATACACACAGGCAAATACAAATATATATACAGTACAGACCAAAAGTTTGGACACACCTTCTCAAAGAGTTTTCTTTATTTTCATGACTATGAAAATTGTAGATTCACACTGAAGGTATCAAAACTATGGCATCCACACATGTGGAATCATATACATAACAAACAAGTGGTTTTCACTTCACAGGTGTGCCCTGTCAGGTTTAATAAGTGGGATTTCTTGCCTTATAAATGGGGTTGGGACCATCAGTTGCGTTGAGGTGAAGTCAGGTGGATACACAGCTGATAGTCCTACTGAATAGACTGTTAGAATTTGTATTATGGCAAGAAAAAAGCAGCTAAGTAAAGAAAAACTAGTGGCCATCATTACTTTAAGAAATGAAGGTCAGTCAGTCAGCCGAAAAATTGGGAAGACTTTGAAAGTAAGGGCTATTTGACCATGAAGGAGAGTGATGGGGTGCTGCGCCAGATTACCTGGCCTCCACAGTCACCGAACCTGAACCCAATCGAGATGGTTTGGGGTGAGCTGGACCGCAGAGTGAAGGCAAAAGGGCCAACAAGTGCTAAGCATCTCTGGGAACTCCTTCAAGACTGTTGGAAGACCATTTCAGGGGACTACCTCTTGAAGCTCATCAAGAGAATGCCAAGAGTGTGCAAAGCAGTAATCAAAGCAAAAGGTGGCTACTTTGAAGAACCTAGAATATGACATATTTTCAGTTGTTTCACACTTGTTTGTTATGTATATAATTCCACATGTGTTAATTCATAGTTTTGATGCCTTCATAGTCATGAAAATAAAGAAAACTCTTTGAATGAGAAGGTGTGTCCAAACTTTTGGTCTGTACTGTATATATATATATAATAGAGAAAGCAGGACTGCACTCCAAATTGTGATGAAAATCAAAGCAGTTTTATTCACCCATATTATGGCAAATCTTGCGACAATTCAGCTCATACGAGCCTTCCTCAAGCTTGAGGAAGGCTCGTATGAGCTGAAACGTTGCAAGATTTGCCATAATATGGGTGAATAAAACTGCTTTGATTTTCATCACAATTTGGAGTGCAGTCCTGCTTTCTCTATTATATTATTAGGGAATTGCCGTTACCCCCTCTTGGACAATGCACCCACTTCCTTGGTTGGTGCTCCCGTTGGACTTTCTTTTTCTCTCTCTCTATATATATATATATATATATATATATATACCACTGACTGCTGCAGGCTATATCACTTAATCCAAGCATAATGGTCAAGTAAATGTTCAGCGTCAACTCACTTACAGTACCTATCTGCTGGATAAATATGAATTCCCCTATATCAGGATTCCTTAACTCGAGTCCTCAGGCCCCCCTACCGGTCATGTTTTCAGGATTTCCTTAGTATTGAGCAGGTGAAATAATTAGTGTCAGTGTATCAGGACTTACCACAGGTATTCATTCTGTGGGATATTCTCAAATCATGACTAGTAAGTTTGCCCTGAGGACTGGAGTAGAGGAACACTGCCCTATATGAGTTAGTGAAACCAGCACCCGAAGGCTAATGGAACAACACAATTCATAAAATGCCACCTGGAAGGGTTCTTCACCCCACAACATACAGCAGCTTACAAATATCCTAGGCACATGGCTTAAGGCACTATTGTTTATTGGATCATATCATACAAAACTGATGCACGCATTATAGAACAGTATCCAAATGACATAACGGTTAAGTCATATCTATTGCAGGAGGTGTAGGAACTTGGTGAATGCTGGTGCTCCAGTGTCTGGAGGATGCTGCCAGCCAGTGCTGGGCTTCCAATAGCACCCAGAGACAATGATTCAATAGGCGATGGAGGTCTCACTCTGTCGACCAGTGTCTATGCTGAACCATAAGAAAATCTCAGAACAAATGTAATCGCCATCAAATGAGCATCCCCTCTAGATACCTGCCCTGTACATAGCCAATGCTCGGGCCTCTTTTGTGCTAGTGGCCTCTGTGCCACATTTTAGCTAAGTGTTTAATAGCCAGTAGAAATTGGACATATAGTAACAAGGAAATTATTGCAAATTTTATTTAACCTATTATATACTATTATAATCCATTAGCTATAATGTTGTTAATAAACAAAAAGCTGACATTTAGAATAAGTGGCCAATGTAGTGGTCAAATTTGGTAAAATCTCATTCTTTGCCCTATGGGTGATAGTTGCTTGTAGAATCATAAGAAGCTAATTTCAAACATATGGAATAGAAGCTATGTGGAATGATAAAAATATTAGAATTCAAAAGCTACAGTAACTTTGTGCGTAAGGAGTGACAACTAAAAATTATTATTGGCTAAAAGGCCTGGCCAGACGCCTGAGCTCTTTTGTGATATATACGCTGTGACACTTGCCAACTATAAAAGGCCTGACATTGAAGCATTTATAGGGTCAAAACTACTCCATTAGGCAATGAAGATCTTATCATTATTGAATTGATCATTGGCATCCATTTTGGAACATGCTTTGGGGTAATCTGTTTTGAAGAGCATACATGGTTTTCTGCCAACCACTAAGGCAGGATGAAGTCTAGCTGGCCATCCAGGTTCCAAATAGTCAGATGTTACATAATTTCACTATACACCACTGGACGCCTTTCTTTTGAGAAAGAGGATCTCACCATGTATGGTCAGAGTGTGAGAATACATTAAAGGGGTTAACCCATGATTAACATAAAAAAAAAAAAAATAATTGACATTATATATCACATGACAGTCTCTTTCTAACAAAGCTAGAACCAGCCCTGTACCTCACATGGTCCAGAGATCTCTCTATTCTTTGCCCCAATTGCTCTACTAGATCAAGCTGGCAGCTCAAAGGGAGTGTCCCTTCTGTTGCAGCTCACTTCCTATCACAGCTCAGTAGGCAATTGAAGGATGAAATAACTGGGCATGTGCAGCCATCTCAGTGGGTTGGACAAAGAAATAAGAAAACATCAAGTGGCACTATACAGATACATTTTATTTAATAACTCAGTGGCTATGCTAAATGTTTAATTAAATGCAATTATAAAAGTACTTAGAAAACTGAAGAATATTTTTCATGGGCCCACCCCTTTAACATGATTTATTATTATCTTATCATTTATACGGACTGTTATAACAGTGTTGCTTGTATCCTCACTGCAGGAGTCTGATTGCTAACTACTTATTTGATTTCCCTTATATTAGAATGTATACTGCATCAAAACAAATGAATAGTAAATGAAATACATGATTATACCTGAAAATATTTCAGACATATAAAGCAGTAGAGGGTATAGAAACTAGAGGAGACTTAAACAGTAAAGTGAAGTGAAACTCGTGTCTGAGTTCCCAGATGTTTGACATGTTCTACGCTACATTAAAAAGACCACCAAGTTCACAAAAAAGGCAAAGCCACAAGAGACCATGCTACATCCAAAACTTATTTTTCCATTAAAGGAAGAAGTTAATTATTCAGATAGAAATCAAAGATTCATAGTGTCATCCAGCACACAGATGGCTGCACTGACACATAAGAAGTGGGTGTGTGTGCTTATCTCTTCGGGGAATGTCCAATGATTTTTCCACAATAATATTACCTAGGCTTAGCTGTTTTACATGATAAGAGATGCTGCATATTACCAAATGCATTTGGATACATGTATGAATTATATAGTCAGTGAGAACTTTGAGTACAGACAGCATTGGGCACTAGCCCCATCCGGAGCAGTAATTTCTTAACATTACTGTTGCATTAAAATATGATAGTGCATATGCATCACAGAGGACTGCGATCTACAGCGTCTCAGGATGAAGCAGTCATCTCTATCAACTTCCAAATAATGGCAGACAGAAGAGTAGAAAAAAATCAAGGAGTTAATCTGTGTTTAATACTTGATGACTTTTTACATATTTAAGCTCTTAGAATGCACTTCCGAGCAGCACTGCAAATGGAATGTATATTATGCATAGTATAAGGATAGTGAACCTGACACAGACTCAAAACCATGAAATACCATTCTAAATTCACAGTTTCTGCCACACTGAAAAATGTAAAAATGACAAAAAAAAATGGCAAACTAAACACATTTCCAATGAAAGAAAAAACCAAAGTGATGCAAACAGATTTGTTCTCCTAGTGATCTACTGAAAATGTAAAACTCATATTTAGTGAGTCATTAACAGAGCTGAATGAAATAATGCATGGTAAACTTAAAGGGGAGTGTCACAAAAAAATGTCTGCCGGTTAAAACTAGATAGCAAAACATATCCATTTTTTTCTAATCTGTTTTTATTTTCTAATCGTAGATTTTTTTTATTCTATTTCCTGAACATGTTTATGATGCCATATTGCCTAAACACAATTTACAGGAGGACAGTAGGGGACTTTATTGAATTATATGGGAGAGTTTTCTAGGCACTCTCTCTTTCTATGCACCTGGGGGCTAATAATCTGCATGCAACATATGTCCTAAGGCTACTTTCACACTAGCGTTTTCAATTCCGCTATTGAAATCCGTCATAGGATCTCACTAGCGGATGAAAACGCTTCAGTTTTGTCCCCATTCATTGTCAATGGGGGGCAAAACTGAACTGAACGAAACGGAATCCACCAAAGTGCATTCTGTTCCGTTTGGTTGCGCTCCTATCGCGGACAGAATGTCCGCAATGTGGTGCAGAGCATGACGGATCCGTCCTGACACACAATGTTAGTCAATAGGGAAGGATCCATTTTCTCTGACACGGTAGAAAACGGATCCGTCCCCCATTGACTTTCAATAGTGTTCATGACGGATCTGTCATGGCTATATAAGACATAATACAACCTGATCCATTCATGACGGATGCATGCGGTTGAATTATTGTAACGGAAGCGTTTTTGCAGAAACATGACGGATCCGCAAAAGACGCTAGTGTGAAAGTAGCCTAAAGCAGTGATGGTGAACCTTTTAGAGACCGAGTGCCCAAACTGTAACACAAAACAAACGTATTTATCGCAAAGTGCCAACACGGCAATTTAACCTGAATGCCAATATAGTATATGTTCCATGTACTTTATCATTTAGCTATAATAGCCTGCCTACATTCAATGTGCTGCCTGTACCATTCACAGCGCACCCTGTGCTGATGAATGGCAGGAAACGTCTAAGGAATATTGGTACACCATAGACTTTTTCCAGGGTGTGGGTACCCACAGGGAAGGCTCTGAATGCCGCCTCTGGCACCCGTGACATTGATTCGCCACCACTGTCCTATGGGGAGTAAAACTGGGGGAGTCACTGGTTGAGAAGGATCTGAGTGTATTAGTAGATCATAGACTAAATAACAGCATGCAATGCCAGTCAGCTGCCTCTAAGGCCAACAGAATTTTGTCTTGTATTAAAAGAGGTATGGGCTCGCAGGACAGGGATGTAATATTGCCACTATACAAAGCATTGGTACAGCCTCACCTGGAATACGTGGTTCAGTTCTGGGCACCAGTGCATAAAAAGGATGCCCTGGAGTTAGAAAAAGTGCAAAGGGGAGCAACTAAACTCATAAAGTTGCAGAACGGATGCGAACTCATTTATACAGTAGTATGAATGGGCCCTTTCACAGAGAATGCTATTAATCACTGATAACACTTCCTCCATGTACAACTATCAGTGAATGACATCTATCTCTGTATACACTGTAGGAGAGTACCTGGGGTGGTGGTAAACGGGAGGTACGTGCCAGCGGGGGTCCTGGCCCCGCTGGAGTAAGAGCCGGAAAAGTGCGTTTTGCAGCGGTTGCGCTGTTAACAACGGATCCGGGCCGGCTCTTATTGGGAGCAGGCAGATATGCGGGCGGGTGCCTGTCTCCCCACGGTCCAGGCCAGGTTTTGCAGGGAAGGGTTAAAACCTGACCAGCAACAAGAGTGTGGTGCACAGTGTGGAGCTTCTGTGTTCTCTGGCTGTGAGAGTGAGGAGTGGAGGTGAGCTGGGCTGCGTGCTGAGGCCTGTAAAGGAGTGTGCAGGGACCCGCAGCTGAATCCAGGAGGGATCCGTGTCCTGTGGCTAGGAGCCGGACCCATGGACTTACTTCACCAAGGAGAAAAGGTGACATTACTCCTGGCTTTAAATAGACTTTGCTTTATGTGACTGAAACAGGCCTCAAGTAGCCTGCAGCAGGGACTTGCTGTGTTTGAACTATTATTTTGCTGTGTGTGACCACCGTCCCTATGAACTGCACCGTCTTTCACAAATATGCACCGTGTGAATAAACAAAGCATTGTGTTTTACACCAAGACCGGTCTGTGATGCCTCTATACTGCACTCGCTACCACTGCCTACCAGAGCGGATCCCCACAATTGGTGGCTTCAGCGGGCAAACAGCAGTGAGGCCGAAAAATTGTGTTGTTTGAACTGTATGTCATATATTAAGCCGGCAAGTTTTGTGGCTCCAGATAAGATGGAGGAAGCCATTAGACACTTGGTGCAAAGTAATGAGGAGGCTACTCGGAGACATGAGGAAGCCCTGAGAGACCAGCGGCAGTTGAATAGTCTACTGGCCCAGCAACTGGCGACTATGCAGGAATCCATGCGTGTGTTACAACAACAAGCCGTCCCAGGGGGAACCGCAGTCCTACCTGCTGCCCGGGATAAGGTGCGCTCAGCGTTAAGAAAGATGGGCCCCGAGGATGATATCGAGGCGTTCCTGATGGTCTTCGAACGCACTGCGGAACAGGAAAGGTTACCTGCAGAACAGTGGGCCGAAGTAGTAGCACCATTTTTAGTGGGAGACGCACAAAAGGCCTACTTCGACCTCAGTCAGGAGGAAGCCAAGAGCTATAAGAGGCTGAAGGGGGAGGTGTTGGCTCGTCTTGGGGTTAATACCTATGTGCGTGCACATCGAGTCTACCAGTGGGCCTTCTCTGAGTCCCGGCCTGCTCGGTCCCAGGCCTATGACCTGTTACACCTAGTAAAAAAATGGCTGCAGCCTTAGACATTGAGCCCCTCGCAGATGGTGGAACGGGTGGTGGTCGATCGTTTGGTGCGGACCCTGCCAAGGGCCATACAGCGCTGGGTTGGTCAGGGAGACCCCGGCAACCTGGATCAGTTAGTAAGCCTAGTCGAGAGGTATGTGGCGACCCAGGACTTGGTGCGGGACTCAACGCAGGTACGGGAATCCCGTCAGGCTCCCTCTCAGGCTAGGGATCCGGAAAAAGGGACCCAACCCCAAAGGGGGGGGAAGGCTAGTCCTACTCCAGGGAAGAGAGACCGGGGAGGGACCACGGGGATTCAATGTTGGCACTGCCACGGCCTGGGACATAGGGCAGCGAACTGTCCTCAAACACCTGAACCCATGGACTGCGGGTTCGCTCGCCGGTCCTCTTTCTTTGCCCGGCCTGTATGTACCGCAGATGCCTGGCCGGACGCCGATATGCCACCTCTGTGCCAAGTCTTGATCGATGGGCATCCGATTAATGCTTTGCTGGACTCTGGGAGCCTGGTAACCCTAGTGCATGAGTCCTTAGTGTTTGAGACACTCCCAGAGAAGCAAACCCTGTCCATTGTCTGTATCCATGGGGATCGCCGGGAGTACCCCACTGCCAGGGTTACCATGTCCGTGTTGGGCAAAGAGGTGCAGCATGTCGTCGGAGTGGGACGCCAAATCCCTTATGCCGCCATACTGGGAAGGGATTTTCCTTTGTTCTGGACTCTATGGAAGAGCGATATGCCTTCCCTTAGGGACAGACGACAATCTGGCCCAGTGCCCGAGGATCCCGATGCGGGGATACCAGCCGTAGGGGTCACCACATCACCTGTAGAGTGTCATCCCGATAGGTTTCCCCTAGAGGTGTTGGCAGGCGAATCCATGGAAACCCTGTCCATCCCGGACCTGGAGGTATCCCGTGACACGTTCGGGACCGCCCAGCTCCAGGATCCGACATTATTGCGGGCGAGGGAAGGGGTGACAGTGGTAAATGGGGTGGCTCAGCACCCAGGGGCCGACTCGGTGTTTCCCCATTTAGCTTTTAACCAGGACCTGCTGTATAGGGTGGACAAAGTGCAGCACGAGGTAGTGGAGCAGCTGGTGGTACCCCAGCCATACCGCCGTGTGGTACTGGACTTGGCCCACTCCCACGTGCTGGGAGGACATTTGGGCGTAAAAAAAAACCAAGAGCGGATTCTGCAAAGGTTCTATTGGCCCGGGGTTTATGAGGAGGTCAAAAGGTTTTGCCAATCCTGTCCAGTGTGTCAGATGACGAGCCCCCAACCCCACTATCGCAGTCCCCTAGTACCCATGCCCATCATTGAGGTCCCCTTCGAAAGAATAGGGATGGATCTGGTAGGCCCCATAAACAAGTCGGCCAGAGGGCACCAGCATATCTTGGTGGTCTTAGACTATGCCACCAGATATCCTGAAGCGATCCCACTACGTCATACTTCAGCTAAGCTCATAGCTAAAGAACTCATAGGCATGATCGTAAGAGTGGGGATTCCAAAAGAGATCCTGACCGACCAGGGGACACCCTTCATGTCTAAGGTGACGAGGGAGCTCTGCAAGCTTTTAGGGGTTAAACGGTTACACACGTCCGTACACCATCCTCAAACCGACGGACTAGTGGAGCGCTTTAACAAAACCCTAAAAACTATGCTTAAAAGAACCGTAGCCAAAGACGGAAAGGATTGGGACTTGTTGCTGCCGTACGTATTGTTCGCAGTGCGAGAAGTGCCCCAGGCCTCTACGGGATTCACGCCCTTCGAGCTATTGTACGGTCGACGGCCAAGAGGGTTGCTGGACATCGCTAAAGAGGCGTGGGAGCAACAGCCCACCCCACACAAGAGTATTATAGAGCATATAGAAAAGATGCAGGACCGTATCGAGACAGTCCTACCAATCGTCCGGGAACACATGGAGGCCGCCCAACTGGCACAGAGCCGGGTATACAACCGGAGTGCCCAGGTCTGGACATTTAACCCGGGTGACCGGGTACTGGTGCTAGTCCCCACCATTGACAGTAAGTTTTTGGCACGGTGGCAAGGTCCCTACGAGGTGAAAGAGAAGGTAGGGCCAGTGAATTACAAGATATCCCAGCCAGGCCGGCGGAAGCTAGAACAGGTATATCATGTAAATTTACTGAAATCGTGGAGAGATAGGGAGTGTCTCATTGGGGACGGCCCAAGCACTGTCTTGTCTGCGGGGAAGATCCCAGCTCCACCCGAGGTCCCGGAGGGCACCTCCACGGTAAAGATAGCGGGTGGTCTGTCGACCAAACAAGCTCAGGAAGCCAAAGAGTTGGTGAGTCGAAATAGGGACGTGTTCTCTGAGCTTCCTGGTCGAACTTCGGTAGTCCGACATGACATCGTCACCGAGCCCCACGTCAGGGTACGGTTAAAGCGGTATCGTGTACCGGAGGCCCGGCGACAGGCCATTTCAGAAGAAGTAAGGTCGATGTTGAGGTTAGGGGTGATTGAGGAGTCAAGAAGCGAGTGGGCCAGCCCCATAGTCCTCATCCCAAAACCTGACGGTACTCTGCGCTTCTGCAATGACTTTAGAAAGCTCAACGAAGTGTCGAAATTCGATGCCTACCCCATGCCCCGGGTAGACGAGCTCATAGAACGGCTAGGGAAAGCTCGCTATTTCTCGGTCCTCGACCTCACAAAAGGATATTGGCAGGTGCCTCTCACGGAGGCGGCAAAGGAGAAGACTGCCTTTGTCACCCCCGAGGGGTTATTTCAGTACCAAGTTTTGCCCTTTGGCCTACATGGCGCTCCAGCCACCTTCCAGCGATTGATGGACGTCATACTACGGCCCCATCGTCCATATGCTTCGGCATATCTGAACGACATCATCGTGTTTAGCCAGGACTGGGAGAGTCACCTGCCCAAGGTACAGGCCGTAGTCGATTCACTTAGAAAAGCCGGACTGACGGCCAACCCAAAAAAATGTTCGAGGAGGTCCGGTACCTGGGATACGTGATTGGGCGGGGAGTTGTCAAACCCCAGGTAGACAAGGTTGAGGCGATCAAGAGCTGGCCCAGACCTCTTACCACCAAGCAAGTACGTTCGTTCCTAGGGATGATAGGATATTACAGGCGCTTTATCCCCAACTTTGCCACAGTGGCGGCCCCATTGACAAGACTTTTAAAGGGGAGGAAGACTGTGATGGTCCGCTGGGATGAGCAGGCGGAAGAAGCGTTCTCCCGTTTGAAGTCGGCTCTGTGTGGGTCCCCGGTTTTGGTGACACCAGACTTCACACGGGAATTTGTCGTTCAGACGGACGCCTCTGGAGTGGGCCTAGGGGCAGTACTCTCTCAGGAAATCAGTGGGGAGGAACATCCTGTTGTCTTCCTGAGTCGCAAACTCACCCCAGCGGAAACCAGGTACAGCGTGATAGAGAGAGAATGCCTGGCCATTAAGTGGGCCCTCGAGTCCCTTAGGTACTATCTGTTAGGGAGAAGGTTCCGTCTGGTGACCGACCATTCCACTCTTCAGTGGATGAGCCGGGCCAAGGAGGGGAGTGCCCGGGTCACCAGATGGTTCTTATCCCTCCAGAATTTTAAGTTCAGTGTCGAACACAGGGCAGGCCGCTTACAGGGGAATGCCGATGCCCTGTCCCGGGTACACTGTTGTACGTGTGTCCAACCTCTCAGGATTGAACAGGGTGTGCAACCCTTCAGGGTTGAACAAAGGGGGGGGATATGTAGGAGAGTACCTGGGGTGGTGGTAAACGGGAGGTACGTGCCAGCGGGGGTCCTGGCCCCGCTGGAGTAAGAGCCGGAAAAGTGCGTTTTGCAGCGGTTACGCTGTTAACGACGGATCCGGGCCGGCTCTTATTGGGAGCAGGCAGATATGCGGGCGGGTGCCTGTCTCCCCACGGTCCAGGCCAGGTTTTGCAGGGAAGGGTTAAAACCTGACTAGCAACAAGGGTGTGGTGCACAGTGTGGAGCTTCTGTGTTCTCTGGCTGTGAGAGTGAGGAGTGGAGGTGAGCTGGGCTGCGTGCTGTGGCCTGTAAAGGAGTGTGCAGGGACCCGCAGCTGAATCCAGGAGGGATCCGTGTTCTGTGGCTAGGAGCCGGACCCATGGACTTACTTCACCAAGGAGAAAAGGTGACATTACTCCTGGCTTTAAATAGACTTTGCTTTATGTGACTGAAACAGGCCTCAAGTAGCCTGCAGCAGGGACTTGCTGTGTTTGAACTATTATTTTGCTGTGTGTGACCACCGTCCCTATGAACTGCACCGTCTTTCACAAATATGCACCGTGTGAATAAACAAAGCATTGTGTTTTACACCAAGACCGGTCTGTGATGCCTCTATACTGCACTCGCTACCACTGCCTACCAGAGCGGATCCCCACAACACGCTAACACAGAGAATGCTATCAATCACTGATAACACTTCCTCCATGTACAACTATCAGTGACTGACGGCTTTGTATACACACTTACACAGAGAATACTATCAATCACTTTTAACACTCCCCATGTACAACTATCAGTGACTGACAGCTATCTATATATACACACTTACACAGAGAATGCTATCAATCACTAATAACACCACCCCTGTGTACAACTATCAGTGACTGATAGCTAACTATGTATACACACTTACACAGAGAATGTTATCAATCACTGATAACATCTCCCCCGTGTACAACTATCAGTGACTGACAGCTTTCTGTCACGAACCAGCGGGCGTGAACTCACTGTGCCAATTGTCCTACCTCCTCTAAGGGCGTTGTCTAAGTGAACCCCTCGATCTTCACAGTACCCCTGATGGTGGGGATAGACTTTTTTGAGGGAAACACCAGGTCGCTACCTCTTGAGGAGGATTGGCACATGAGGCAGCTGGTCCAAGGTACCAGAGGTACAGTCGTTGTCAGCAGGCTGAGTCATAACCAGGAGCAACAGTGCAGGACCAAAGGATGAGGCAGAGGCGAAGTCAAACAGGCAACAGGTCAGGGCAGGCGGCACAGGTACAGGTCAGGCAATCTGGGTTGGCAACAGGAGAGGCAAGGCAAGCAGGAAGGGATCAAACAGGTAGCAGAATCCAGGAATACAAGTACGAATCAGGAACACAGGAACGCAAGCAGATATCAGGTGTCACGGGGAGCTAGCGGGGCGCTCTTCATTCGCAGCGTCGCCGGTATCCCGCGAATACAGAGGAGCGAGGAAGCAGTCGGCGCCCTCGTCTCCATGGGGACCAGGGGACGGGGAGGAGGACCCGTTCACGCACGCCTCCTCAGCGTGGCAGGCGTCCTCTGGCCCCTAGACAACGAGCAGCAGGGGATCTGAGCGTCGATATTAATGAATCGCAATCGGTTAGGACGGGCCGTGCAAGTAGGCAGGGACAGTCAGTGGTGGGGTGGAGTTTAGCGCAGAACTTATCCCTCCCCTCTGTCGTGACAGAATCCCAGGCCTTACCTATACCATGGACCCTATGCGAGTCCTCACGGACCAAGTACATAGTCTGGCCCAAATGGTTCAGGATTTGGCAGAGAGGCTACAGCAGAAGGAATTGCATCAGGCCCAACCTATAATGGCCTCTTCTGCTCAAAATCTCGAACCCCATGTTAGGCTACGTTCACACTCGTGTTTGGTGCTGCTCCGTCATGCATCTGCACAGACAGATCCGTTCAGATAATACAACCGTCTGCATTCGTTCAGAACGGATCCATTTGTATTATCTTTAACATAGCCAAAATTGATCCGTCTTGAACACCATTGAAAGTCAGTGGAGGACGGATCCATTTTCTACTGTGCCAGATTGTGTCATAGAAAACGGATCCGTCCCCATTGACTTACATTGAGTGCCAGGACGTTCGGCTCAGTTTCGTCAGAAGGACACCAAAACGCTGCAAGCAGCGTTTTAGTGTCCGCCTCCAAAGCTGAATGGAGACGGAACGGGGGCAAACTCAGGCAAACTGATGCATTCTGAGCGGATCCTTTTCCATTCAGAATGCATTAGGGCAAAACTGATCCATTTTGGACCGTTTGTGAGAGCCCTGAACAGATCTCACAAACAGAAAGCCTAAACACCAGTGTGAAAGCCTTAAACTGCCTGACCGTTTTTCCGGGGATCTTAAGTGTTTTCTGACATTTAAGGAAAGTTGTAAGTTGTATTTTCGTTTATGCCCTCATTCCTCAGGTTCCGAACAGCAAAGAGTAGAAATAATTATCTCTTTGTTGTAGGGGGACCCACAAGAATAGGCTTATTCTCTCCCCACAGACTCCCCTTGTCTAGCTTCCGTGGAATCATTTTTTCAGGCCTTGGAGGTACTTTATGATGAACCCGCCAAGTGGCAGAATCTCAGTTGAAGGCTCTCACTCGGCGGGACGGACCGGTAGAGGAATACTGCCCTCAGTTCCAGAAGTGGTGTGTTCCCTCTGGTTGGAATGAGCCAGCGCTTAAAGGTAACCAGTCACCTCTACTATGCAACCCTCATTGAGCGTTTCTAAATGTTCATTGTGTTACCCTAAACATATAAATTACACTTTTAATTTAATTTGCAGACGAATTCAATAAGTATTATCGTATTTTTCGCCCTATAAGACGCACCGGCCCATAAGACGCACCTAGGTTTTTGGGGAGGAAAATAAGAAAAAAAATATTTTTAACCAAAAGGTGTGCTTTTGGTGGGTTTGGAACTAATGGTGGTCTGTGGATGGCACTATTACTGGGGATCTGTGAAGGACACTGTTATGGGGGGATCTGTGGATGACGGACACTGTTATGGGGGGATCTGTGGATGACGGACACTGTTATGGGGGGATCTGTGGATGACGGACACTGTTATGGGGGGATCTGTGGATGACGGACACTGTTATGGGGGGGATCTGTGGATGACGGACACTGTTACAGGGGAGATCTGTGGATGACGGACACTGTTACAGGGGGGGATCTGTGGATGGCAATGTTACAGGGGAGATCTGTGGATGGCAATGTTACAGGGGAGATCTGTGGATGGCACTGTTACAGGGGGATCTGTGGATGGCACTGTTACAGGGGGGATCTGTGGATGGCACTGTTATATATGTCCCATCCACAGACCTCCCCACCCCATAACAGTGCCATCCACAGACCCCCCCAGCCCATAACAGTGCCATCCACAGACCCCCCAGCCCATAACAGTGCCATCCACAGACCCCCCACCCCCACCCCTTAACTGTGCTATCCATGGATCATAACCCCCCCCCCCCAGTATACAAATATAAGATGTATTATTCAATAAAAATTTACTACATATGCCCCCTCACTCCTAAATTCCTAATAGTACCTTACATCCTATTCCTAATAGGTTCTGCACAATGCCGGCAGGCAGGCCGGGCGGGCGGCGCGTCACTCACTGACGTCACTTGCCTGCGCCGCCCGCTTCATTCATAAAGTAGGCGGAGCAGGAACGTGACATCAGGGAGTTACGCTGCCGCCCGCCTGGCCTGCCTGCCGGCTGCCGGCATTATGAAGAACCTATTAGGAATAGGATGTAAGGTACTATTAGGAATTTAGGAGTGAGGGGGCATATGTAATACATTTTAATTGAATAAGACATTTAATATTACTATACCGGAGCGGCGGCGCGGGGCTATAGTACACTGACTGCACCGCCCCGCCGCTATTCCGGCCCCCGCCTCCTCCTCCCAGTCCCTCCCCCGGCCCCCGCTCGCTCATACATCGCATCCAGCGATGTTAAAGTGTCAGCATTCGCCCCATAAGACGCAGGGGCATTTCCCCCATTGGGGGGGGGAAGTGCGTCTTATGGGGCGAAAAATACGGTATGCATTTTTGTACTTCCCGCCTTTTATGAAAATTAACATAAAAGAGTCATATCTAAGGCTACTTTCACACTAGCGTTGTTTAAATCCGGCGTTCATTCCGACACCGGAACTACCCACCGGATCCGGAAAAACGTGTGAAAACGGATTACATTTGAATCCTGATCAGGATTTTGATCACAATGAAAAATTGCATTGGAAAAAACAGATCCGCCATTTATGGACTTTTTTTTCACATTTTTCGGGTTTAACATGCAAAAGCTGGATCCGGTTTGACTGAACACACAATGCAAGTCAATGGGAAAAAGACCGGATCCCGGCGTTCAGTCAAAGTATTCAGGATTTTTGGCCGGAGGTAAAAATACAACATGCTACGGTTTTCTGAAAAGCCTGATCAGTCAAAAAGACTGAACTGAAGACAGCCTGATGCATCCTAAACGGATTACTCTCCATTCAGAATGCATTAGGATAAAACTGATCAGTTCTTTTCCGGATTTGAGCCCCTAGGACGGAACTCAGCGCCGGAAAAGAAAAACGCAAGTGTGAAAGTAATATTACTTGTGTGACCAGAGAAGAGTCATATTTTCAAGCTCTGACTCATCTCAGGTTAATTTGCATATGTATCAAATCGGGGTTTTTTTACACAATAAATTGCGGATGTGCTAGCGGCCATCTAGCAACCCATGTCCTCAGCTCTATCCACAAAATCCCGGTGACAGGTTCCCTTTAAGTGGCAGTTTAGATCAGGGCTCTCTGAAAACCTTAAGGATATGTTGGTCAGCTATGCCTGCCCTGACACCTTAGAGCAGACTATGACTCTGGCTGTTAGGCTGGACCGACGTATTAGGGAAAGGCAACGAGAACTTCTGACCTTTCCACAGGTGGTGGTCAAGCCAGATTCCTTACCCCTGGGAGTCAAGGTAGAGAATTATCGTGAAGAACCCATGCAGCTTGGAATGACCAGAAAGGATCAGAGACGTCTAAGGGGTGCCTGCTTTTATTGCGGAGAATCTGACCACTGGGTACGACAATGCCCTAAGACTCATCTCTCCCAAAGATCATCACGGCCGGACATCTTGAAGGTTAAGGTACTCCCAGAAGTAGGTAATAAGAAAGTATTAGTACCGGTGGTTATTTCTTTGGGTTCTTGTAATGGTTCTGGGAAGGTGTTTATTGACTCGGGGTCTGCTTCTAATTTTATTGACCATTTATTGGCCAATTTTGCACTTTCCATTGGGGTACCCATGTTGTCTCTTCCTAACCCTGTCCATATTATTGCTATTGACGCTACTCCTTTGGTGGGCGGAACTGTGGAATTTTGTACTCCTGAAGTAACCTTGACTGTGGGGGCCCTTCATACTGAAATTTATTCATTTTTATACTAAAAAATTTACCCGTGGAGGTAGTTTTGGGCATGCCTTGGCTCCAGATTCCTAACCCAGTCATTAACTGGTCTATGGGTGAATTAGAGAAATAGGGACTAAAATGTAATTCATACTGTCTACCTGTTATTCAGTCTGGAATCATTACTGAGTCGAAAACCCTTCCACCATACATCAGTGACTTCGCTGAGGTTTTTTCCATGTCCGATGCTGAGTTTCTTCCCCCTCATAGACCATAAGATTGTACCATAGATCTTATTCCGGGATCCAAATACCCTAAGGGTTGTATTTATAATTTGTCCAGTCCTTAACGACAATCTATGAGGGATTATTTGAAGGAAAGTTTGCAAAAAGGTCATATTAGACCCTCAGTTTCTCCTATGGGGGCAGGATTTTTCTTTGTTGAAAAAAAAGATGGAGGATTGAGACCTTGTATTGATTACAGAGAGTTAAACAAAATTACTATTAAAAATCAGTATTCTTTGCCGTTGATTCCTGACCTGTTCAATCAAGTTCTTGGGGCTCACTGGTTTACCAAACTCGATCTCAGGGCGGCCTAAAATCTCATTCGAATTAAGGAGGGGGATGAGTGGAAAACGGCCATTATTAATATTTAGTGATGCCAATTGGTCTAAGTAATGCCCCGGCGGTTTTCCAAAATTTTGTCAATGATATTTTTAGACAATTTATTGGGAAATTCATGATTGTGTATTTGGATGATATTTTGATTCATTCACTTGACTGGGATTCTCACATTAACCATATTAGACAGGTACTGGAGGTTCTTCGTGAAAACCAACTATTTGCTAAAGGTGAAAAGTGTATCTTTGGGGTACAGGAAATTTTGTATTTTGGGATATATTCTCACACCCCAATCCCTTAAGATCCAGGGAAGGTGCGGGCTATTCTGGAATGGGTAAGACCCTCCTCCCTTAAAGCATTACAACGCTTTTTGGGTTTTTCTATTATCGAAAAATTATTAAAATCTAGATCTAGTGAATTGGTCACCGGAGGCCATAACAGCTTTCGAAACACTTAAGAGGTGTTTTGTTAATGCCCCAATATTGGTGCAACCAGACCAATAGAGGCCTTTTGAAGTTGAGGTCGATGCCTTCGAGGATGGGGTACGAGCAGTACTCTCTCAGGGGTCATCAACTCTCACTAATCTGAGACCCTGTACGTTCTTTTCTCTTAAGTTCTCTTCCACTGAGAGAAATTATGATATTGAGAACCGAGAGTTACTTGCTATTAAATGGGCCTTTGAAGAATGGTGTAATTTTTTGGAGGGGGCTCAACATCATATTATGGTTCTTACGGATCATAAAAATCTATTGTTTTTGGAATCTGCTAAACGTTTGAATCCCAGACAGGCTAGGTGGGCATTATCCTTTACACGTTTTAACTTTTGTATTACTTTCAGGCCAGGAAGTAAAAATATCAAGGCAGATGCCCTATCCCCGAGTTTTTGTGCTTTTCTACCTCCTGATACTCCATCAGAATCGATATTACCAGCAGGTGTCATTGTGGCTTTGGTCTCCTCCGACCTGACGACCTAAACAACTGCAGGACAACACATGGCTCCGGTACAATCCCCTGCTGATAAATTATTTGTCCCCGCTCATTTACGTCTCCGACTGTTGGGTGAGTGCCATAATTCTGTGTTTAGTGGACATCCGAATATTAATGCCACCAAGGAACTCGTCTCCAGGTTTTACTGGAGGCCCACTTTGTCAAGAGATGTCCACTCATATGTGTCCTCATGACAGGTCCAAGACTTCTATGTCCTGTCCAGTGGGTGAGTTGCGACAGTTGCCCATCCCGAGTAGACCTTGGTCCCATATCTCCATGAATTTTTTCACCGACCTACCGGTTTCTGAGGGTAAGTCGGTGATATGGGTGGTTGTTGACAAATTTAGTAAGATAGTGCATTTTATTCCTCTATCAAAACTGCCCAATGCTAAGACCTTGGCCTCCCTGTTTGTAGATCATGTGGTACACTTACACGCTATTCCAGAGAATGTGGTTTCAAATAGAGACGTTCAATTCATCTCAAGGTTTTGGAGGGCTTTTTGTCATAAGTTTAATATCTCTTTGTCTTTTTCATTCGTTTGAATCAATCTCTAGAACAATATTTGAGGTGTTATGTCTCTGACAACCAACATCGGTGGTTGGAATACTTGTCTGTTGCGGAATTCTCCATTAACAATCAGGTGAATTTGTCTACTGGGATGTCTCCTTTCTTTTGTAATCTTGGTTTCCATCCGCAATTTAGTTCAGTTTTGCCGTCCTCCTCGCAGGTTCCTGAAGCTGATGTAGTAATTAAAGAACTGTGCACAGTCTGGGCCCAGGTTCAGTCGAACCTGAAAAAAGCTCAGGAGATTCAAATAGAATTCAACATTTCTAGAATCCTTGATGTGAGAAAGGTCCGGAATTCGTTGCAATATTTGGATCACTGGAAGGGTTATGGTCCTGAGTAGAGGTCTTGGGTACCAGCTAGCAAGATGTATGATAAGAGGTGGGTAAAAATGTTTCATTTAGCTCACCCAGAGAAACCAACTCCAGTGATGATGGGTCTGGTGGCCCCTCGAAGAAGGGGGGGTACTGTCGCGGGGAGCTGGCGGAGCGAAGATGCGGTCAGCGTCCTCGTCTAAATGGGGACAAGGGGACAGTGAGAACCCGGCCGCGCATGCCTCCTCAGCGTGGCTGGCGTCCTCAGTCCCCTAGACAATGAGCAGCAGAGGATCTGAGCACCGATATTAATGAATCTGCGCTCAGCTGTGTTATGAGCAATCAGAGTCATGTGGCGCTGGCCACGTCACGTGACTCACCTGTAGGGGTTATTTAAACAGGCAGCCTGCTGGCCACAGGTTTCCTTTGATTGGTCTTGCTACCCTCACCAGCATTGTGTATATCGTGTACTCTGTGTGTTTTGACCTCGACACTGTTTGACCTCGACCTTGTGACCTCCTTGGATTTGACGTGACCTCTTGGCTTCTGACTCCGTTTTGTGTTTTGACCTCGTTATTGTATTTCTCCCTGTGTACCTGCGTTACCTCCTGGCTTTGACTTTAGCTTGTTTGACTCTGTTACGGTATTCCTCTTACCTTCTTAGGCCCCTGCACGTATCTAAGCGAGGGACTGCTGCCAAGTTGCACGCCGTCGGTTAGGACGGGCCGTGCAAGTAGGCAGGGACAGAGGTGGGATGGAGTTTAGGGCAGCACTTATCCCTCCCCTTTGTCGTGACATCAGGAACCTTAACAGGACACAAGGACCTTGACACTGAGGGATCTGTGAAGGGGCTGAGCCACTTGTATATGTGCAGGAGGGCTAGGATTGGTCAGTGAGGTGAGAAAAAATATGCGCCATAAGGAAGTGGCAGCGGTAAAAATAATACGCGCCATAAGAAAGTGGCAGCGGGGAAAATAGACAAACTGTAAAAGTTTGGGAATACTCCTGACGAACTCGAGAATATAGCATGTCATATCCTGAATGTGTTTGTGGAGTTAATGTTTAGTGTCCATGAGAAGGTTTGGGGATTAGTGAAGGTTGTTTAAGGGGGATAACCGAAACACCTCATAGGGTTAAAAGATATTAACCCAGTAGCTCTAAACCTTCAGGTAATTAGACTGAATGTTCATAATCAGGTGGAGGAACCCCCGGGCCAGTCAATGTAAGAGCGAGAAAGAGAGGCTGGACGAGATCCTATAGATTGCCCTTGGTGCCACCTCAAACCGTACAAGAGAGAGTAGGAAAGCTGGATATATAGTGAATTAAATAATTAAACTGAGGCTTGAAGTGATGGCTATGAAATGTCTTCCTTTTGTTTACTATAGATTGTAAACAAGAAGAATTGGAGTAGAGATTGATTATTTCTTTCCCAATTTCTAATACTTTTTAAGGGGAATGTGCAACATGTGAAGAAAAAAAAGAGAGAGCTGTATTTTTTTATATGTGTACCCAACTAATAAGTAATTTTAATGATGATGTTTGTATATAGTTTGGGATATCCCTTATACTGTATATATCAGTAAGTCCACGTGGCATTGTATTCATTTTGTTTTTCTTGTTATATGCATTTTTAAGGTTTTGTCTTGAATGATTTGATTTGTATCTGTTTTACATTTCTGTTTGTAGGAGAGAAGATAAGAAGAATGTCCATTATTAGCCAGAAATTGTGTTTTTTTTTAATTTTTTTTATTTAGCATCTTTATTACTATACAAAACGAGTACACAAAAAGAAAATTCATCCTTATTATAAATGATCACCATTTTTTTACCCCATTACCCCACCCTGCGATGCGTCCACCCCCCCTCGAAAGAAATAGGGAGAAGAGGAGAGAGAAGAGAAAAAAAAAAAGAAATTGTGTTTTTAATATGTTACTTTCTCCCTGAATATCTGTGTGTGAATGGATTGAGTTACAGGAAAGCTGGGTACTTGTAAGAAGGGAGACAGTGGAGGTAAGTAGCTGTGAGTGGAGTGACCTCATGACTGAAAAGGGATAATGGAATGTGTAGCTGAAGTGTTGTCCTCATAAATTGATTGTTTGAGTGTGTGAAGTTTGTAGACAAGGCCAAATGTGAATGGTTGATAAGTCACTGAGTGTTTAGAGAGAGTTAATAATCACGTGTGTTTTATGTGCTTTCATATAATGTGTATGGAGCTCCAAGAAAACCTTTTGTTTGTTGTTAGTTAAAGGAAATTGTGTGTGTTAATGTATTGGAAATGTTTATTTGTGTCTTTCTCCAGAGGATGTTTCTATGTCTGTTCTACGTTGAATGCTGTGTCGGTTCCTTGTTATGTCTGTGTGGAACTGAGTTCTGACCTTGTGTGTTTCAAATAGATTTGGGGTAGTACTCAGTGGTTCTGCACCCTGTAACCATAGGATCTACATTTGTTCATGAACAGTTTGGGCTGCAGCTGAATCTGTTAAAAAGCTGCAACTGCTCCATGCGGTGTCTGAAATTTTACCGAACCAGACACCTGGCTACAGCTAGCCCAGACACCTTTCCAAGGTTAGATTATTCAGATATGAGGTTTCACTTCTCTTACCCTCCAATCTAGTTAAGTGTTGCAATATTCTGAATCCAACCACCTTGCTGCTCGTGTAGTTGGGAAAGGGGGGAGGGCATGGAGAAAGCGGAGAACAAGTTGACATCCAGTCTCTAATTTTCCAATTAGTCAGTGAGGAATGCCCAGGTAACATGACACAAAAATATGATTGTATTAATAGGTATGAAAACATTCCTGGTGTACCACTAAATAATCCTTCTGCTGAGTATTTTATAGATGGCTCGAGATTATGGGACAAAGACCAAGGAAGATTTGTCACCGGGTATGCCGTAGTCCAAACTGGTGAGGCAATGCTACAGAAACCACTCCCTTCTAGTTGCTTGACACAAGATGTGGAGCTGAAGGAAATCACTGCAACGTGTAATCTGGGTAAGGGAAAAGAGGTGAACATCCATATGGAGTTGAGGTACGCATTTGGTGTAGCACATGACTTTGGAGACATTTGGCGGAGCTGCAGTTTCTTGAGCTCTGTAGGTAAACCTAGAATTCTGAGGTTGTACGACAGTTATTGGACTGATATTACATAAAAGGGCAGCCGTGGTGAAGGTGTCAGCATACACCAAAGAGCAGACCCGCTGAAACTCTGATGAATATATTGTCAGATCAGGCGGCCAGAAAGGCAACATTACTCCCCTTGATGGTGGCTGCCCCATCGGCCATGCCTGCAGTAGAAGTAGAACTGCTATGGACCCTCCAGAACCAGACATCCCCTCATAAGTATGAATGGATGGAGGGAGGTGCCAGACAAGGAGAAGGAGGGTCCTGTCTGCCCTGTTGTTTGTTTTTCATGATGTCCGCCTTGTCCCAGTCAGTGGTCCATAACGTCATACTTTCAGTTACAGAACTAGTTTGCCCCAGGGTTTCAGAATGTGGATGAAGAAAAAATTGCACAGGGATGCCTTACATGTTCAAGGCATAACCCTGGTAAGCCTACCTGAGTACCCAGGAAGAGCATCACAAGACCAGATTACCTGTTTCAGAGATTGCAGGTGGACTACATACAGCTACCTGAGATCCAAATAGTCCTAAAGAGAGCCACTCTTTGGAACCAGGATACTGGGTGGTCCTGAGGAGACCTGCGGTACGCCAGACCTGCAGGGCAATGCGATTGTGAGGTCACGGTCAATGGCAAGCGAGGGTCACTCACAGTTATATATGGACACCCTGGGCAGGCATACAGCAGTGAAGGAGAGGCTGGCACAAAAGTCCTCTGGGGCACGCTCGGTATTTAGGGACCAGGCCTGGTGTTGGATGAGGTGCCCTGGATGTTGCAGGTGTTTTATGTGCCTGGGGCAAGGTCCCTTTAAGGTTCGTGACGCCAGTGCCAAGTAACGGTGGCACACCGTTTGCTGATAGCAGGAATAACTGAGGAACCACGTGATGATAAAACAGAACTTGAATTTTACTTGATCTTAAGTAGTCATCATACATGGACATAGATGGAAGCGCAGTTCCTTTGAAGACAGTTGGTTTTAGTACAAAAATGCAGGCAATATGTAGCAAGGTGATCTCAGAGGGTTAAACACAGGACTTGCAGTACAGGCGGCTTGCACTCTATTCCTGACTGATCCTGGAACGTGGAAACTATTCCCCAAGGCCCAATGCCCTAGCTCTGGCGTATATCCTTGGGTCTGTAATAATCAAGTACCTCCTCTGCTGTCTTTAGTACCTCTTGCTTTCCCAGACTTGCCTCTGCCTCTCTCAGTTTCCTCAGGCTGGTTAACCGTGGTGTTTCTGCTTCTGCAAATATGGACTCAGGAGGGGAACCTTCTCCTTGGATCTGGAACCCGGTTACAGGGACTGCAATACCCTCTCCTAGTCTGCAAGCTCCAGGCCTGCTCTGCTTTCACAGGCTCATGGCCTGGACTTAACTCAGACATGGTCTGATCTCCAACACAGTCTAAATCCTCCTCCTCCTCTCCCTGACTGGGCCTTATATAACCTAGGGCTCCCTAGCTCCCTCTAGTGACTCAGAGCTGGAATGACACCCCTAGCTGGCCTGCACACGCACATTTCACAGTAACAGGGAAGTACATAGCATTACATTACATTATATTTTATGAAGATGACTTACACCAACCTCCCCAAAAATAAGGGGAAACGACAGCACACAAGTGACCCTTCTGTAGTGACGGGCATTACAGCTCCCGTACACTACAGACCCCCCAATTTGATGAACCCTTCCAAGTCTTCTTCACAACTGCCACTACAAGTAAACAGCTTGGGTCCATGCATTTCAAGAACGTTTTGAGTGTTGAAACTGGAAGAGATGATGCCTCTCATTCCCCTTGTGTGACTATTGATCTTGGTGCCAATAATATGGACTCTTAATTAGACGTTGAAGGGGGACTGGGACAATAAGTTTCTTAAACATAACCAAATATTGCATAGAGACTTGAATCTTAGGAATTGCCAGATTTGTACCCACAGCCCTGTGAGCTCAAGGACTATGCATTTTCTTGCAATTCCTCTGACTTTTTATGAACTCGCCCATATGTCTTGCTGGCTGTTTGCCTCAAAGAGGAGAGAGGGACAGGATGACCAAAAATATAACTCCACAGTAGTGGCCCTTCCTATAACTGGGTGGGTAGAGGCCCCTTGGTGGCAAGCAAATGTCACTGCTCAGAAGGATGGAACAGTACTGGTGTGAGATTTTGATGGACAGAAGTGAGCTAGAAAAAAGGTGCCACAACTTAACTTGGGAGATTAGGGTTCACTATCCAGGTCTCATTTGAACTTTTAGAAGGGATATGCAGTATGCAGGGGCTAGTAAGAATCCTCCACAACCAGTCATGGGAACAGAACTAGTTCTTTCCTCTAGGCAGTGAAGGTGTCTGCAGGGGTTACAATAACGGGTCCATAATAGAACTAGGTTTAAATTACTCCTGTTAATTTGCTGTAGTATGGAAGATGACTGATGACCTTTCCTTTGCCTGTGGAGTCGCAGCCTACAAGTGGATCCCTCCTGGGGCCTCTGGAACATGCACCCTGGTCCGGCTGACACCTGCCACTTTTATCTTACCACATGATAAAGTATGTGGTGCCCAAGAACATCCTATATAAGAGGGCAGCAGAGAATCACTGCAGACCAAGTGGGAGGCCACATGAAGTGTTGAAGAAGGAGGCAAATAGATTTTTCTGTACATTATTCTCATATCCTATGGTGATGCATGTAATTGTGATGTAATTTGCAGGATGCTCAGGAGGGAATCAGGTGAAGAGGTAGCAATGTGTGTGATTAGCACATGTCAATGTACCTCCTGAGCAATACCTGAAATTATTCAGAAAAGGGGGGATTGGTGAGGGAAATTATAAGGTGTCCATTTTGTATACTTATTCATCTTATATCTATGTTTAACCTGTACTTACACAAGGGGGGGATTTAGCCTTGGAAGGCAGGAATACAAATTTCACAATGGGCCCCTACTCCCCCTATGCGCAGGAAGACAGCATCTGGAGGATAAGGAAGAGACTCTGCCTCCCACAGACATTATACCCGGCGGTGGTCCAGTGGGCACATGGGGCTACACACCTATCTAAGGGATTGATGAATGACTTGATCAACAAACTTTATGTGGCCCCTGGGATAACTTCAGTGACAGACAGATACTGCAAGTCATGTGCCATATGTGCAAAATGCAATCCAGGTTGCACTGAGAAGCCCCCACAGAAACATTCAGCCAAACCAAGGACTGGGACGAGCATGAACCTTACACTAAACATAGAAAACCCCAGTCCTGGGGATGCAGGTACTTATATTCTTGGTGCTTGGATGGCAGGGTGAACCAGAGGCAGACAAGGGAAGTTTCAGATAAAAGATATGTACAAATCTTCAGACTGGCAACCCGTGGCAAAGTGCAGCTGTTAATTCCCTAGAACCTCACGTCTCCACTTTCAAAGATATGATAGCCATAGCGGATCCCACCTTTGGGGACATTATGGCTACAGAAACAGGGTATTTAGATATCAACCTGTGGTTGGAGTGGATGAAATACAGTGCGAATTCACACAACCAATCCAACTGCTATGTATGTGGAGGAGCACGTCCCCACCTAGGTACCATACCCCTGAACCTTCCCAAGGACATAGAAAGCTGTTTTCTCAGTCTTTACACAAACACCTCATCCAATCACTCTACTTGTCAGGATTGGAAGGCTATATACCCCATAGTTACCAAAACCCCGAAGCCCGTTGAAGGTCTGACCATATACCCGGTGTTTACACCTGCTACACAAACTATGGGAAAGGGAAAAAGGTTTTAGGGAACTCCACAATAGGGTACTGTTCCACCTATAGTGACCTGACAGGAGAAGAGACACAGAATCAGGTGCAATCCCTTGGGGATATCTATTGGATCTGTGGGGACGTGAAAATCAGAACCCGGTTAGAAGGTAACTGGACTGGTGAATGTGCTCTGGCAAAGGCCATTATGCCCTTGCACATCCTAGGAGAGAAGGCCCCTATGGCAGAAAACAAAGGAAAAGGGAAATTTCCCCAGGAGGGAGTTTTTGATCCACATATATATATTTATAGAAAAACAAGGGTAAGCAGGCACACTCTAATCTGGGTACAAACAAGTATTTTATTTGTAGTAAAATAAGATGGGTCGAGATATAAAATTAGTAAATATAGAGATGGTGGAGATAAAAATATATAAAAAGATAGTCTTTTAGTAGAAAAATATATAAAAAGGTAGTCTTTTGGTAGAAAAATATGAGTAGTGGGTGATCACCACTGGGTAATGAATACCCTGTAAAATATCTGGAAAAAATATATGAAGAAAAATCTGGAAAAAAGAAAGAGATCTTAAAGTCTTTCATATACTGTTATACATATGATGGTGGCCACTGTTTTAGAGGTAAAATTGAATAAAAGATATCTTATAAGATAGCGTAGTCCTTTATGAAGGTGAAGAAACGCTGAGCAGAGGATGATGGCTCTGTATAAATAGTTTATGTAGATGTCAGTTGCCGCACAGTCCGGGATAAATATTGCACTGGTTCAGTATATTTCTAATAAAGCAGCAGGCATGTATATGTAGTTGTACTTCAATACTTTAGACAATATGTACTTTGAATTTCATATGCCGAGCTGTGGAGGGAAAAAGGAGCTCTGAGCCTGAGTGCGGCGTCCCGCACTGTCTCTGGCTGCAGAGGTCACTTACCCTTCCTAGCGCTGCTTGTGTGTAATCCTCCGGCAGTGATCGGCGGTTCCTGGAAGGCTGTGTTGGTTCAGTCCTGTTCAGAGTCGATAGCGTCCCTCGTGTTGCCTAGGACGCGGGGGGGCGTGGTTCGCGCATCTGGTGGATGACGTCTCAAGTCAAGTTTCAAGTGCAGGAGGAATACGGAATACGGAGTACAAGCTCTGAAAAGTCTGCGATCACGGGACCGCTGACGTCATCCACCAGACGCGCGAACCACGCCCCCCCCCCCCCCCCGCGTCCTAGGCAACACGAGGGACGCTATCGACTCTGAACAGGACTGAACCAACACAGCCTTCCAGGAACCGCCGATCACTGCCGGAGGATTACACACAAGCAGCGCTAGGAAGGGTAAGTGACCTCTGCAGCCAGAGACAGTGCGGGACGCCGCACTCAGGCTCAGAGCTCCTTTTTCCCTCCACAGCTCGGCATATGAAATTCAAAGTACATATTGTCTAAAGTATTGAAGTACAACTACATATACATGCCTGCTGCTTTATTAGAAATATACTGAACCAGTGCAATATTTATCCCGGACTGTGCGGCAACTGACATCTACATAAACTATTTATACAGAGCCATCATCCTCTGCTCAGCGTTTCTTCACCTTCATAAAGGGCTACGTTATCTTATAAGATATCTTTTATTCAATTTTACCTCTAAAACAGTGGCCACCATCATATGCATAACAGTATATGAAAGACTTTAAGATCTCCTTCTTTTTTCCAGATTTTTCTTCATATATTTTTTCCAGATATTTTACAGGGTATTCATTACCCAGTGGTGATCACCCACTACTCATATTTTTCTACTCATATTTTTCTACCAAAAACTACCTTTTTATATATTTTTCTACTAAAAGACTATCTTTTTATATATTTTTATCTCCACCATCTCTATATTTACTAATTTTATATCTCGACCCATCTTATTTTACTACAAATAAAATACTTGTTTGTACCCAGATTAGAGTGTGCCTGCTTACCCTTGTTTTTCTGTGATTGTATGCTCCTGACTGGGTGAGTCAGACTAAGCAGTTCTGCACCTCTATCATTTACCTAAGAGGTAGAGCCGTCTATCCCCTTGTTTTACCTCATATATATTTATGGTCAGGGCTAGGACAACGTCGGCGTACGCAGAGAAACCTGCCCTGAACATAGTGGCTGAATTGTGCCGGGAGCCACGGGCGCGGGTACACCAGTGAAAAAAAGGGGGCATACCTGATGGAAGCTGAGAAAAAGGGCGGGAGGGAGGGGCGTGAGGCTCGGGCGCCTGGCTGAGCGGCAGGTAGGGGAATAAATAGCCAGACGACCCTCCCACAAATGCAGGCTGTTAACAGCCTTACTATTTATGGTCAGGTTTAGGACAACGTCAGCGTACGCAGAGAAACCTGCCCTGAACATAGTGGCTGAATTGTGCCGGGAGCCACGGGCGCGGGTACAACAGTGAAAAAAAGGGGGCAAAAAACAACAGTTAGGTACAATGCTTTATTACAAATTACAAAGCCAGTGATCGAAAGGCACGAGATATCTCTACTTGGGGATTGGGTATATACCTGGTAAAGCAGGAGGACCGCCACCGCCCCATGGACCGGATGACGTGGGCTGGCACCTGATGCCGAGAAGCAGCGGAGGCCGCCCCTATGCGAAATGAGTGCCCCGAAATTACCTTGGGGTCATAACCTAGTCCCTGGGCGAGGGCACGGATGTAAGATATAAACTGAGAGGTGCTGAGAGGCTTGCCTGCCTGCGGCAGGAGCGGGCTATCTGGCGATGAACCTCGGATGAGTGCTAGCAGTTGATGCAGCACTTGAACTGGGCACCAATCGTTCAACGTTGGGTAGAATTTAACCTCAGAGGGGGGACCCGTCTGATTGGTTTTGGTGGAGGGTAGCAGGAGAGTGTAATGGCCCTGGCCCCATAACAGATGCTGCTTCAAAGGATGGTTATGACGATTTGGACCGGCCAGAACCTCTCCTGGCCGGAGGAACCCATAAAAGGTGAGATACATGGCCGCTTTCAAAATCAGGCTAGTGGAGGGCCCAAAAGGATTACCATCCAATGACGAGGAGAGATCCCTGAACAATTTACTGGACACTGGTTGCCTACGGCTCACAGACCCCTTCCCCTCCTTTTGAATACCCCGAAGGGTGGCTTTAATAGCTTGAATGGAAAAAAAGGACCTGTGATGAGGAGTGGCCAGCATGGCGTGATGTTGAATTCCGGCTAAATAAAGTCTGATGGTACTATATGACAGAGAGAGATGTGAGTGACAATAGGCCAAGAAGGCCATGATGTAAGAGGTTTCGGAGTGTTGACCCCTCGGATGACTCTTAGAGAATTTATCAAAAGCTCTTAGGCCAGCCTGATAATTCCTCACCGTATTGCGTGACAATGATTTTGCGACCAGACCCTTGGCCTCCTCTAAGAGCGAATCTAATCCAGGATGAGAGTGCTGAATTGGGGCACCGGCGAGCCCGACTGATCCGCGTCGGGCATTTCCTGAAAGAAAACCGCAAAATTAGCACGGGAAAGAGCATCCGCAGCCCTATTCTGTTCGCCTGAAATGTGTACGCAGCGCATGTGAAAGTTGTGGTGGAGGGATAACCACACTAACTTGCGCAACAACAACGCCATGATCCGGGGGGACTGGGCCCTGCCCTTGTTGACAATGTCCACCAAGGTCTGACTATCCGTAATGAACGTCACAGAAGTGTTAGACCAATGGTGACCCCAGACCTGAGCAGCCGCCACAATGGGATACAGTTCCAAAAGGGGGGAGGATTTTAGAGCTGCTGAGTCTGAGGCTAATTCTAGCGGCCATCCGGCAGCCAGCCAATAAGACTTGAAAATGGCAGCGAGTCCGGAAGAACCGGCGGCGTCGGAGAAAACCATGGGGGAAGAGGAATCCCACTGCGGAACAAACAAAGAAATGCCATTCCAGTCAGAGAGAAAACTGCTCCACATGTCGAGATCTGCAATGGCCTGGCTGTCCAGATGGACGACAGAATCCTGCTCTGGGGCAGAGGGCAGGAGACATAACCTGGAAAGGAAGGCCCTGCCTTGAGGCATAATTCTGGAGGCGAAGTTAAGCATCCCCAGCAAGGATTGGAGCTCCGCCCTGGTCAGAGAGTGAGACTGGACCGCCCGGGAAATAGCAGAGCGGATCCTGAGCATCTTCTCGCTGGGGAGGCTAGCCTCCATTTTGACGGTATCTAAAATGATGCCCAGGAAGGTGACCTTGGTGGCCGGACCCTCAGTCTTGGCTGTGGCCACGGGAACCTGGAGACGGGAAAAAATATCCAGAAGTGAATGGGGAATAGAAGGGACCTGACTGGGCCTTTCAATGAGAAGGAAGTCGTCCAAGTAGTGGACGACCATGGATAAGCCACCGTGATGGATGAGAATCCAGTGCAGGGCTTTGGCAAGTTGTTCAAAAAGCCAAGGGCTGCTCTTGGACCCAAAAGTAAGCCGGTT
The DNA here is from genome assembly GCF_905171765.1 of Bufo bufo. NCBI lineage: Eukaryota > Metazoa > Chordata > Amphibia > Anura > Bufonidae > Bufo > Bufo bufo. Next base: position 465,692,939 of record NC_053389.1, on the reverse strand, counting down.
GGCAAAGTAAAATTTATCTGCCCACTGAATGCCGTAGTACTTCCAAAGCTGTATTGGGAGCAGCTTGAAAGCATCAGCAATATCTACCTTGGCCAGCCAAGCCCCGACACCTGCTTGAAGAATATACTGGATGGTCTCGTCAACTGAAGAATACTGCATGGAATATTCCTCAGAGGGAATGAGTGAATTGAGACTGGGAATGGAGGACATATGAGGCGCGGAGAGGTCGTAAATGAGACATTTTTTATTGGACGATAGCTTTGTGACAAGGCCGATAGGATTTATGCGCCACGACTGAAACGGAATCTTTAGAAAGGGACCAATGATGAACCCCTTATGGACCTCTGCTTGAATGAGGGTGGTCACCGCCTCAGGATCACTGGAGGCGGATAGCAGATTGGGGCCCATCCAGCAGCCCTGGGGGCGCGTGACAATGCCAGTGTGAAACCCCTCTCTGCACCCATCCAATAAGAAGGCGACAAAGGGACGATCTGGATGGCCCTGCAGGAGTGCAGCCAGTAACTCCAAGTTGAGGTCGGCTAGTCAGGAGTCCCTGGCTGACTTCCTGGGACAGGAAGGACGAGGGTGAGCCCGAAAACAAAGAGAGCAAATGTGCAGGGCTCGGCACGCATTGAAGGCGCAGCCCTTGGCATTAAAATTGTTGCAAACCTGGCTACTGCCGAGATACACAATTGGCCTGCCCAGCTTATCTAATGAGGAGGAAGTCCTGGAGGACCCGGAAGGACCTGGATTGGGTGCTGACTGTGGATCTTGTACCGGATTGGGGCACCATTCCGTAGAATGAAAAATAGATTGGCAGATAGCACACAAAGAGCCTTCAGACCCGCAAAGTGCCGGCAGAATAACTCCATGTCCAAGTCTGCCCAATTGGACATGAACTGAAATTGATGCAGGGCCGCGGCGGCTTTGGCAGAAAACGAACGATGATAATTGTAAAATGCCGAGCCGCTGTACTTGTGCCCCAGATCCGCAATGCGGTACAAGTAGGTATCTAACTCCTCCCTGCGATTAGGCTGAGCGGAGCACACCACGTCCCTGTAGAGGCTGAAGGCCAGGACGAATTCGGAAACGGACAGTTTCCTATTTAGCCGAGCATCCTTGGCCTTCAAGACCACGGAAACCTCTCCGCAGTTAATCACCCGGTTTTCGGAAATATCCTGGGAGGCAATCAAAATGGATGCCAAATTGACGTCCTTGCCTGCCAGGATATCCTTCTTAATATGTTCTGGCACAAAATGGGAAGGAGCAATTTGGGGGGTGGCAGAAGGCCTACCTGCAACGTCCGGAGGAATGGCAGAAATGACTGCCGAACCTGGATATTGCGGTGAGACAGCTGGCCTGGTTTCTAAAACCGCTACCCTAGACTGAATGTCCGTGACTGAGCTGACGAGTCCGGCGATGGACGACTGGATCTGAGCTAGTGCCAGCCGGATGGAGTCGTTATTGGACTGCTCAGCTGTCGAACCCGGAGTGGTCATCAAGAGACGGTATAATTCGGCCTTGCGGGCAGTTGCGGGATGCCGAATCCCCCTGCGATTGAGCTCGGCGATCAACTTTGGCACTGTCCAGCTCCTTAAAGATGTGCAGCTATTATGCCCCGAGATGGACGATCCTGGCATGGAGAGGTTGTCCTCCATATCGGACATGTGAGACATGTTGACCTGAGAAAAAAAGGCGAACTTATGTCTACCTGAAAACGGAAAGAAGCACAGACGATGCGGAGAGAGCGGCCGAAAGAAAGTGTGAGACTGAAAGTGTGTAAAAGTGACCAACGTAAGAACCTACCTGACGGGATACAGACGGATTTGGAAACACGGCTCCAAAAACCCCAATCGTTTAAATGGAACTAATGAAAAAGAACGGACTTGAGTATCGAACTGACGGTTAACCCCGCCCCAGTGACCGTCTCTGAGCCGACTTACCTGGAATTGCCTCGAAATTCCTAGACGAAACGAAAGAGAGGAAGGAAAATAACAACTGCCCAATCTAAAGGAAGGAACAACTGATATCAGAACAGATGTAAAAACCCTGAGAAAAACAAAGACAGAACCTGGGCGATCCAGGAACACTGAAAACCTGGGCGATCCAGGGACGTGACACCCTGGGCGATCCAGGAACATTGACAACCTGGGCGATCCAGGAACATTGACAACCTGGGCGATCTAGGAACATTGACAACCTGGGCGATCCAGGAACATTGACAACCTGGGCGATCCAGGAACATTTGACAACCTGGGCGATCCAGGAACATTGACAACCTGGGCGATCCAGGAACATTGACAACCTGGGCGATCCAGGAACATTGACAACCTGGGCGATCCAGGAACATTGACAACCTGGGCGATCCAGGAACATTGACAACCTGGGCGATCCAGGAACATTGACAACCTGGGCGATCCAGGAACATTGACAACCTGGGCAATCCAGGAACATCGCCAACCTGGGATCCAGGAACATTGACAACCTGGGTGATCCAGTGACGTGACACCCTGGGTGAACCACAAGGCACGGAAACCCCGGATGATCCAGAGGACCCCGAAAAAGTGGGGGGATCCGGAGACGGAAGCAGCGTGAGATAGAAGAACCGCTGAATTGAACAGTAATGAATCACCAACTTTACGGCGCAAATTCTGGCGATGTGATGAAGAGGCAGTAAGGAGGGCGGACTGACTGTAGAGAATCGTTCCCCCCCCTGATTGATGAAATTTTATTTACCCCCACTCCCCTCTTGTTTTTTTTTTTGGAATTTGTGCACTACCTATCAAGTGGGCATATGGTTTCAAAAACTGCGCCCCCCCCCCCCCCCAGAGGGCGCGCTGCCTGCATCACAGAGCCAGAACAATGCCTGAATTACTTGTGCTAACACTTGCCGAAACAAAGATTAGAAGAGTGCATGGGTGGCGAAATGTAAGAACAACACTGTCTGCCCGAAGTGAAACTACTTAGCACCCCCAGTTGCGTGGCACGTGACCGGCAAAATAGTGAACCAGGACGCAGCTTGCCAGCCCTGCAGCCGGAATCCAGCGATCGGAACTAGGCTGGGGGAGAGCGGCACCTAACTGTACCACCAGGGGGCACGAGCCCAGACGTGAAGCACAGCTAGGACGGCGCCAGCTGCGCCTCGATTACCTGGAAGGCTGGAGAGGAGGGCGATGATTCAGACGTCGACGGTGCGTGTATGCCGTAACCGGAAGGAAGGACTCGGATCAGAGGGGAAGGAGCGCCATACCGCAGGAATGCGTGAGGCTCGGGCGCCTGGCTGAGCGGCAGGTAGGGGAATAAATAGCCAGACGCCCCTCCCACAAATGCAGGCTGTTAACAGCCTTACTATATATATACAGTATATATATATATATATATATATATATATATAATCATTGGAGTCCCGAGGGGGGGTACCAAATGAATTTGATTTGAGTCCTTGATTCCCATAATTACCATCAACAAAAATGTCAATTGGATAAACTACATATACTACAACCAGCAGAGGTTCGTGAACTACACTAGGGATGCTCTAAAAGGCCTAGCGGAACAATTGGAATCCACCTCTCAGATGACATTTCAAAATAGACTAGCTCTAGACATGGTTCTGGCAGAGAAAGGTGGGGTCTGCAAGATGCTCCCTGATGCTGGTGTATGCTGCACGTACTGTATATTCCAGACAATACTGGTCCAAATGGGAAGGTCACTCTAGGCATTAAAAAGTTGGAGGACTGGTCAATAGAACTAAAAAATAACTCAGGGATTATTGACCCCTGGGACCAGTACTTTAGTTGGATGAATGGGTGGCAGAAGATCCTTGCCCAAATAGGGATTATGGTTCTAATAATCCTGGTTATCCTAGCATTGGTAGTGTGTTGTGTCCTGCCTTGTATCCGGAAGATGATAGAGAAGACTGTTGAGATAACCACACCCACCTTCCTCCAATATGATGACACCGAAACAGGAAAACCCTACACTCCCTTCCAGTCACTTCCAGTTAAATATCGAGTCATTCAGCCATGAGGGACAGACATCTGAATTTTCTATGGGCAAAGACTGCAACAAGGGGGGTGGTGGACAAGCCATCACTCGTCTAAAAGAGTTCCTAGGCACATATATATATATATATGGACAGATGTTATAGGACAATTCATCTAGGGACAGTAAAATGTCATTTTAAAGAGGGACTGTGAGGGACAGTGAGGAAATTATAAAATGCTCATTTCACTTGCCTATACATTCCTTACTCAAAAATGGATGCCAGCTCTTCCGCTCCTCCCCCGAGTGAAGCTTACAGAAACTAAGATGACTCCTCCATTTGGGACCCACCATGTGCACACGAGATAAAGACCCTTGGAGAAGACGACCTTATATGGAACCAGCCAATCATATATACTATAGCACATTGCCTATGTAAACCTATGTTGTGTGTCCTATATAAGGCATCACCCGCCCTATTAAAGGGAGAGAATCTTGGAAGTGCTCCAACTGAACAGTGTGTGTCAGTGTGTTCTTCCAGCGCGCACGCATTCTACTAATTAGGCTCAACGGCAGATCACCACATTTAATCTGAGGTTCATCAGATCCAAATCAGTAAGAATGTTATAAATCACTGATAACACCTCCCCTGTGTACAACTATCAGTGACTGACAGCTATCTCTGTATACACACTTACACAGAGAATGCTATCGATCACTGGTGACGCTTAGGGCTCTTTCACATGAGCAGATGCCGTGCGTGGAATCTGCTGTGTGAAAGACAGCCAAGCCCCGCTCTGGACAACAGAGACACGGACATAACATGATTGATAATGCTCCGTGCCTCTCTGTGATCTTTTTACTACAAAATCACAGTGAGATAAAGTTGTCACCGTAATTTTGTAGTAAAAAGTTCACAGAGAGGCACAGAGCATTATCAATCATGTTATGTCCGTGTCTGTTGTCCAGAGCGGGGCTTGGCACTCTTTCATGCAGCGGATTCCACGCACGGCATCTGCTCGTGAAAAAGAGCCTTTACCAAGTTTACAAATAAGTCATAAATAGAAGGGACTTAAGTGAATAAATTACACGTTTCACTGAATCCTTAATCACAAAACTATATACAGTATCAATCCACTCAGCTCCGCCAGCCGTATAACATGCTGTCTGCAGATTGTGATGAAGGTTCTCTTGAAATACTTTGGTGGTATTTTTTATTGAAATTCATGTATTTTTGGCTAAAAATCATTACTGTTACTTGTCAGGCCCTACACTGGCCACTTACATCCATATCTGGACTCTATGGGGTACCCCAAAAAGCACTGTACTGCTGTAGCTATAGACAGCATGTGCACGTCTAGATTTAATTGGATTGTAAGGTTTGATCTGTCAACTGTTATATTCATAGCCCCCGAAGGACCTACAATCAATCAATGTTTGTTATGACTATAAATACAGTATAAAAGGCTATTAATCCGTTAATCCCACAAAAATTTGACTGTAGTGAGAACCTATTGGTTCCAAAAACAGCTTCAAGTAGTTTTCCGCTGGAATTTTGGGGAGCTATTGTAACAGATGAATATTATAGTGTCAGAACCTAGGCCCACCTCTTATATTATTCTGATAGGCCAGTGCAACTCTGGTACCACCTAAATACAGTATATCATATGTAGAGAAGCTGCCCTCTTGTAGTTTGATTTCCAGCAGTTATTATTACTTTTTGCTGACAATATCTCTGCATCTCGGCACACTGCGGCAGAAACATTTAAAGGGGTATTATACTTTCCCTTTATTTATAAAGCCTTCTGCAGAAAAGGTCTGTTCAATATCTACAAGTTTGTTTATTACACCATCATTTTAGCTAAACCTGTTGAATAAAGTTTAACTATGGTTTTAAACCTAGGTTATTTGTATGGGCAGATGGAAGGGAAAAAAATGAACAATTTTCCAAGTCGTAAAGAAATATAAAAAGTTTTATGATCACAATGGAAAAAACTTAACAAGTTTATAATTGTAATATAACATATATTACATTTGTAAGGTTATTTTATTCAATTCAATCAGCAGAAGTGAACCAACTTTATGGATTTATTGCATATATTTCCAACAGAAGAGTTGCCTTCTTGTTATCACACATTTTATGAATGTCTGTATTGATTTGCATCCATGCTTAAATATGTTTTATTACTGCAATGTAATAGGTTATCGACATGAAATGACTTGTTTCCAGTCACACTTTCCAAAGCTAAAACATTTTCCATAGCAAGTCGTATAAAAATGGTTTAGCACAATGCTCTTTGAGCAGTGTTCCTGAGGACAATAGTCAGCACATTATGAGACCCACTTCCTTTTAAGATATTGTAAAATATGATGGAGACATTCTGCGTTTGCTGATAAGGGGAAATTTTCATGCTACAAAGTCAGTTCATAGTTTCGCATTCATATTTGCCAGAAAAGAGGAAGACAATAGAAAATGTTAAGGAAATGAATTTTGACATATCATATTATACACGGCTTTATTTTTACAGAAAGGACAATGGGGCAAGATGGCAGTATACTTTTTTTTTTCCATAAAAAGTGTTATTCAGATTCAGAGCCAGGCAAATTAAAGTGAAGCTCCTCTTATGGGCAACAGTGTCCAGAATGTGAAAAATAAAAACAATCTAGAACAGCTGGAAGTTCTGCTGCAAATGCTAGAAGAGCATCTGTCAGCAGTTTTGCACCTATGAAACTGGCAGACCTGTTGCATGTGTGCTTGGCTGCTTAAGACATCTGTGTTGGCCCCATGTTCATACTGTATGTGCCCGCATTGCTGAGAAAAATGGAACTGCCACGCCTCCTGCACTTTGATTGACAGGCCTAGACAGTTAAAACATCATTAGAGATGAGCAACTTATTGGGAAATTTACAAAAAAACACTTAAACGCTTTGTGACTAATTACTGTGTCAGTAGTGGGTGCAGTGACAGGGAGACACAATTGTGCCGCTCCCCGACATTGTACCTCTCAGATGCCACGTTCATACATGATCACGGCATCTAACAGAGTGTTAATAAAAAAAAAAATATCATACTTACTTATCCATTTGCTGGGCCGGCGGCTGTCATCTTGCTTGAAGATCTGGCACGAAATCTCATGAGGCCCGAGGTGGCGTCATCATGCTGGCTGACGTGGTGACAGCATACGTCACCACGCACGGGATTTCGTGAGAGATCTTCAAGCAAGATAACGGTGGCTGGCCCGTCGCAAGCAAATGGAAAAGCAAGTATGTTTTTTTTTTTTTATTAACACTAGCGGCAGGCCAGATCCGACAGGCTGTTCACCCTGTCGGATCCGTCCTGCCGCTATTTCACCGTGCTGCCGCTCCGTCCCCATTGACTATAATGGGGATGGGGGCGGAGTTCCGGCGCAGCACGGCAGTGCACAGCGATAGTCAATGGGGACGGAGTGGCGGTCCGGCGGCACGGCGAAATAGCGGCAGGACGGATCCGACAGGGTGAACAGCCTGTCGGATCCGTCCTGCCGCTAGTGTGAAAGAAGCCTTAGAAAGTATGCCATAATGTGCTAATGTTGTCCTTAGTTCCAGTCTATTATTTTCTAACCTTCACTGGAGAAGAAAAGCTGGTATTTTTGTTTGCACCAGATTGGAGGAAAGTGCTGCGAGTTAGCCCGTGTTCATACATCTAGTATATTTCTCTCAGTTTGTGACCAAGCTAAAATATTAGCTTGGCAAAAGCCTACAATGAGCACTGTTATTTTTGGTTCATGATGTCCACTTTTGGCCTTTTTTTTCTGTGCTTTTCAACTAGCTTCATGATATATATAATCTGTGTACATAATTGATCATGATTCTTTTATAGAACAAAAATGCCTTATAATTTATGCAATATGCCACAAGCATCTAAGAGTATTGACCCACTCTCTTAATATCAGTGTCCAGCATACTTATTTCCTTGTGATCCAGCTGGAGACTGTGATAGTTTCTTTTCTGAAGGGGAGGTGGAGACAGATAGGGTTAGTGACTGGTATCCAGTGGAAGAGACCGGTAGGTAAGGGAGGGATAGCTACATGGTTGGTGTCTAGTAGGAAGTCAATGCTAAAGTTAACTGCAGAACTGCTGGAAATTCTCACTGAAGAGCTGACATGATTAGCACACAGCGGCAAAATAGTTTAAGCCCACTGTGGTGCCATGTTATAGTGATAGCCAGCCACAAAGCCTCCAAGTCTATTAGAGACCCCCTATACTAATGTTTGTTGGCCCCAATGGCTACCATAACATTGCCAGCCCAGCAAAATACCCTGTATCAATGGCAGCAAGTGACAGAGCCCCAATACTAAACTAAACCACCACAATATGCCTATAAGGCCTCATGCACACGACCGTTGTGTGCATCCGTGGCCGTTGTGCCATTTTCGTTTTTTTTTTCGCGGACCCATTGACTTTCAATGGGTCTGTGGAAAAATCGGAAAATGCACCATTTTGCAGCCGAGACCGTGATCCGTGTATCCTGTCCGTCAAAAAAATATGACCTGTCCTGCCAGGCAGCAAGGGGCAGTCATGTACACAGTTCTTTTAGTATATTCTAACCTGAAGCGTCCCCATCACCATGGGAACGCCTCTGTGTTAGAATATACTGTCGGATTTGAGTTTCACGATCTAACTCATATCCGACAGTATATTCTAACATAGAGGCGTTCCCATGGTGATGGGGACGCTTCAAGTTAAAATATACCATCGGATTGGAGAAAACTCCGATCCGATGGTATAAAAGGGACTTCTGACTTTACATTGAAAGTCAATGGGGGACGGATCCGTTTGCAATTGCACCATATTGTGTCAACGTCAAACGGATCCGTCCCCATTGACTTGCATTGTAATTCAGGACGGCTCCGTTTGGCTCCGCACGGCCTGGCGGACACCAAAACGACTTTTTTTTCATGTCCGTGGATCCTCCAAAAATCAAGGAAGACCGACGGACGAAAAAACGGTCACGGATCACGGACCTACGGACCCCGTTTTTGCGGACCGTAAAAAAAAACGGTCGTGTGCATGAGGCCTAACATGTATAACAGTGACAGCCCATCACAGTGCTAAGTAACAGTTCCTGCCAGTCCCAGAATCCACGTTATCTTCTTGACAATAGAGGATATGTACCTGAACTTCAACCTTTCCTGGGGTTTATTCTGATGCATTCTTCCAAGGGTTGAATACAATGACCCGTTGTATGGTGATGCTGCTTACGGCAGAGGTCAATTAATGCAGTGTGTCTTCTTGGCTTACTAGTAAAGCAGAGTACTGGAGTGGAAAGCACTGCTAACTCCAGTCAGTATGCTGAGCATGGGTGGTGCAGGTGTTGCAAAATCCGACATCTGACTAGTAACAACCCATCACTTATAGTGTTTGGGAAACCCTTTGAAGGAAAAAAAAACTTTGTCTCAGCTACCTTGCGACCAATCTATGTAGTCTAGTCCTCAAATTTCAATTGCTGCAAAATTGAAGGAGTTATGCTACTAATAAAACGTATCCCCTATCCACAGGATGCGTTTGATCGCTGGAGTTCTGATTGTTGGGACCCCCTGTGATCACAAGAATCGGAGTTCACAAGTGCACACTGACCAATGAGAATGATTGTGTCCTCCACTTCACTCACTTCTATGGAGCTGCAGTGAGCACTGTACTCGGCAGTCTCACAGAAGTGCATGGAGCAGAGGATGCACATGCGTATCACCTCCCCATTCTTGGGGGCAGTTGGGAGGGACTTGCAGACCCCCAATCTCGTTGGTGGTCCCAGTGGTCAGACCCCCAGCAATCACTTTTCCCCTATTCTGTGTATAGGGTATAAGTCTAAATGGGGGCACATTCCCATTAAATATGTCTCATGTTATTGATCACATAGGTGCATGATTAGTGGTTGGATGGCAGGGGAATGGAGGGGTTGGAGCTTATATTATCAGAAGTTTTATTCTGCTAAGCACTTTTCGTGCAAGTGCACTGGGGCCGACCTTCAATGTGAAGTTGTCTCTGCTCTGGACATTGAGCTTCTTCATAGTCTCTCCTCTGCTCTGAGTGTAAGCTGTAGTGGTCTCCTGTTTGGATGCTACAGCTGTCACTCACAGCAGAGGAAAGGGGGCTATAAAGAAGCTCAATTTAGAGAGCACTTCACAGTGATGCATCACTTCCAGTGCACTTGCAGGACCAATGCCTAGCAGAATAAAGGTCTTTTTCACACTACTCCTGATAATAAAAACACTGCAAAATGTATGTTTGTCCTGCTCTCCCCAGTCACAAAACTGCTGCCAGACTCCCTTAAAAGGGCATCTGTCAGCAGATTTGTACCTTTGAAACTGGCTGACCTGTCGCATGTGTACTTGGCAGCTGAAGGCATTTGTGTTGGTCCCATGTTCATATGTGCCCGCATTGCTGAGAAAAATGATGTTTTAATATATAGAAATGAGCCTCTAGGAGCAATGGAGGCGTTGTCATTACACCTAGAGGGTCTATCTGCAATTGCTGCTCCCTCTTCAATTTGATTGACAGACCCAGGCACTGAAAACGACATCACACCTGGCCCTTGTCAGTCAAAGTGGAGATGGTATGTCAGCTGCAGAGAGGGACCATGGTGATGGACCATGTGATGAGCGCAGTGACGTCATCAAAGGTCCTTTACGCGATCAAGTGGATGGGGTGAATTAAATTTATTCATTATTTTTTAACCCCTCAAAGGACATTTTACTTAGCATTCTGTATTAAGAATGCTAATTTTTTCCCTTATAACCATGTTATAAGGGAAAATAATAAAATAACCTACACAATACCGATCCCAAACCCGAACTTCTGTGAAGAAGTCCGGGTTCGGGTCTGGGTACCAAACATGCCGATTTTTCTCACGCGCGTTCAAAACGCATTAAAACGCTTTGCACTCACGCGGAAAAATTGTGCATTTTCCCGCAACACACCCACATCTTGTCCAGCCCTCACACGCGCCTTAAGGTTTAGAAGCAAATCTTTAAATTTTTCTGAAAATTTCCCAAACCCACTTTTTAAGGACCAGTTCAGGTCTGAAGTCACATTGTGAGGCTTACATAATAGAAACCACCCAAAAATGACCCAATTTTAGAAACTACATCCCTCAAGGTATTCAAAACTGATTTTACAAACTTTGTTAACCCTTTAGGTGTTTCACAAGAATAAATGAAAAATGGAGAGGAAATTTCCGAATTTCACTTTTTTGGCAGATTTTCCATTTTAATCAATTTTTCTCCGCTAACAAAGCAAGGGTTAACAGCCAAAGAAAACTCAATATTTTTTGCCCTGATTCTGTAGTTTGCAGAAACACCCCATATGTGGTTGTAAACTTCTATATGGGCTCACGGCAGGGCGCAGAAAGAAAGGAACGCCATATGGTTTTTGGAAGGCAGATTTTGCGGGACTGGTTTTTTGACACCATGTCCCATTTGAAGACCCCCTGATGCACCCCTATAGTAGAAACTCCAAACAAGTGACCCATTTTGGAAACACCATGTCCCATTTGAAGACCCCCTGATGCACCCTGTATGGTTTTTGGAAGGCAGATTTTGCAGGACTGTTTTTTTGACACCATGTCCCATTTGAAGCCCCCTGATGCACCCCTAGAGGGGAAACTCCCCCCAAAATGAGCCCATTTTGGAAACTAAGGGATAAGGTGGCAGTTTTCTTGGTATTATTTTAGGGTACATATGATTTTTGGTTGCTCTACACTTTTTGTGAGGTAAGGTAACAAAAATAGCTGTTTTGGCACCGTTTTTATTTTTTGTAATTTACACTGACAGGTTAGATCATGTGGTATTTTTATAGAGCAGGTTATTATGGACGCAACAATACCAAATATTGCTTCAGTTTTACATAATAAAGCATTTTTGAAAAAAATATGATTTTTTTGTGTCTCCATATTCTTAAAGCCATAGTTTTTTATTTTATTTTGGGGACTGTGTTATTTAGGGGATCATTTTTTCAGTATGAGATGACGGTTTGATGGTACTATTTTAGGGTGCATATAACTTTTTGATCACTTGGTATTGCACTTTTTGTGATGTAAGGTGACAAAAAATGGCTTTTTTAACACAATTTTTTTTATGGTGTTCACCAGCAATTTTGAACCAAAAAAATTATATTTTAGTGTCTCCATTGTCTAAGAGCCATAGCTTTTTTATTTTTTGACCGATTATCTTAGGTAGGATCTAATTTTTTGCGGGATGAGGTGACGGTTTGATTTATCCTATTTTGGGGGGCATATGCCTTTTTGATCGCTTGGTGTTGCAATTTTTGTGATGTAAGGTGACAAAAATGGCTTTTTTTGGCACTTTTTTTATTTAATATTTTTCACAGTGTTCACCTGAGTTGTTAGGTCAAGTGATATTTTTATAGAGCAGGTTGTTACAGATGTGGCAAGACCTAATATGTATACTTTTTTTTATTTATTTCACTTTAGCACAATAATAGCAGTTTTAAAGGGAAAAAAAATCATATTTTAGTGTCTCCATTGTTAGAGAGCCATAGCTTTTTTATTTTTTTATCGATTGTCTTAGGTAGGAACTCATTTTTTGCAGGATGAGGTGACGGTTAGATTGATACTATTTTGGGGACATACACCTTTTTGATCACTTGGTGTTGCACTTGTGATGTAAGGTGACAAAAAATGTTTTTTAGCACAGTTTTTATTTTATATTTTTGACGGTGTTCACCTGAGGGGTTAGGTAATGTGATATTTTTATAAATCTGATCGATAAAGATGCAGCAATACTTAATATGTCTACTTTTCTTTTTTTCTCTATTTTTTGCGATTTTTTTTACTTTATTTTCGGAAAAGGACTCTTTTTTCTTTTCTTGTAACTTTCTTTTTTTTTACTTTTTTGTCCCACTCTGGGACTTCAACTTTTGGGGGTCTGATCCCCTTTACAATGCATTACAATACTTATGTATTGCAATGCATTGGCTGTAAGTGTACCACTGTAATACGCTTACAGCCTACTTACCTGTGAGATCCAAGGGGCTGGATCTCACAGGCTCTCCCAGAAGGCAGCCACAGCAGCTCGGGGACCCCATGGACACCGGCACCCCTGAGGATACCGCGCCTGCCGCGGTCAGCGCTGACCGCGGCCGTGCAAGGGTTAATGCGCCGGCACATACAGCAGGGGTCCGGCTATCAGTGAGCAGTATTGTATGAGCCAAAATCAGGATTCAATCCAATCCTTTGAAATCTGGAAAGCCTATAACTGGACAGGATGTGATCCATCTAATCTTTCTTTATTTGGTATATACGGTTCCTACATAAAACTACAATAAACCCATGATCCTTTTTTTATATCTATTTCCCTTACCCAAAATCCCTCTTCATGGGACATTCATGTACAAGGAAGAAGTGCAGTAACAGCAATTGTTACATAGATGACTATATGAAGAAACAAGTGGTGTTGAACCACTTGGAGGCACAATCATATCTGATACGGCTCCTCCATGTATAAATGAACAAACAAAAATCTGTAATATACCTTATCGAGAAAAAATTTCTATTCTTTCTTCTTCTCATCCCACTTTTTCTGACCCTCTTGCTTCCTAAACTAACATTCTCTTTGAATTCTGTAAAAAATCTATGTCGTGAACTGCCTGCTCACTGAAGGGTCAGATTACATCATACCATAGAAGGCTATGGGGAGGAAGGAGGAGGAGCGTGCATCATTACCGTAATGCTTAAGGTACACAACCATGTTTGCATTGCGGTTGATAAACCACAGAACAGCAAAATACGGACACCTTCAGTGTGTAATCAGCATTGTTCTCACTCTTAACACTAGAAATGACTATTCTTGTCTGTAATAAGGACAAGAATAGGACATGTTCTATATCTTGTGGAATGGACATATGGATGCACAAAGCACAGTCTGTTTCACATCTGTGTTTAGCTTTCCATTCTTCTGATCTGTCAGAAGAACAGGAAAATGAAAAATAACTGATACGTCTTATTTTTTGAGCATCAGTTGTGATCAGTTGCATTAGTTTGCATCAGTATGTTTCAGTGCTGTCAGACATCCGTTATTTATGACGGAAGAAAAAGTCCTACAGTTTTCACACTCAGTACTTCTGCAGGCTATTGATTCCCCCTTCTCAGTGAATCCGTCAGAGAGCTGCTCTGACCGCTGGATCTGTAACCCTTATCTCTGAACTCATTGCAACTGTTAGGAAAATACAGAGAAGGGCTGCAGATCAAGCCACAAAGCAGCTCTCTGAGGGGTTCTCTGAAAATGGAGAAGCAATAGACTGCAGATGCCCTGAAAATAAAAGCAATAGAGTACAAACTGTTGAAAAATTATAAAAGAGCAGAAGAAAAAAAATATTTTTAGCCTAAAATTTGTAGAATGCAGTGATTAAAAAATTGCCCCCAAAGGTGTCCAAAGCCTTTAAGATGGCCATAGACATTAGATCTACAGTACGGTATGTCAGTTAAAATAATTGATTTTGGAGTGTTGAGTCTATCATCTAAGGGCTCATTCAGGCGACCGTATCCATTTTTTGTTATCGACAAATTGCGGATCCACAAAACATGGATACAGCCCAATTAGAGAAATGCCTATTCTTGTCCGCAATTGCGGACAAGAATAGGACATGTTCTATCTTTTTTGCTTGGCCACGGAATGGAAGTGCGGATGCAGACAGCACAGGGTGTGCAGTCTGCATCTTTTGCGGCCCCATTGAAAATGAATGGGTCTGCATCAGTTCTGCAAAATTGCGGAGCGGATGCGGATCCAAATATATGGTCATATGAATGGCACCTAATGCATATGGGATCTCCCAGAGGGGAATATTGCTAAAAATGTGTTATTCCTTGTATATACACACATGATAGCTTATTCTACAAAGTTACGTAAACATGTAGGCAGTTACGTCCTCTCCTGCATAACGGAAACGAGACAAATCCGTTATGCAGGCCATAGACTTCTATTATGACGGAATGAATAACGGAATGCCTCTAAAGGCATTCCGTTATGCATTCTGTCATAGAATTGCGTTATGGTCCGTGGTAACGGAATCCATAACGCAACTCTGCTTTTACCACCAAACAAAGCGTGAACGAATTTCATAACATGAAGTTCGCTCATCTCTAGTGATCTCCTCTGAATTCCTGTGTACAGAACCTTGTTTGTTTTCTGATTCTGCTCCTCGCTGCTTGCCCCAACCTTGTAACTAAGACCTGGATTATGCTTGTACTCAGCCTGCCCTGACATTGGAACTGCTATCTAGAATATGCAAGTACTCAGCCTGCCCTGACTATTGGACTGTGTTCAGACTACACTTTTTGTCTGTGTCCTTCGTACTTCTCACTGGTGTCTCTGAACTCCGTGGGTTGGCAGCCAACTACACCAGGACTACTCCAGAAGGTAGCGGCCTGGTTGGTTCCTTGCAGAAAGTCTAGATCCCTGTGCAGGGGTTAAAGGGGTTGTTTCATCTTATGAAGTGATACTTATGTTGTTTAATAACCTAATAGAAGTAACTTACCAATATACTCTACGTGACCATAATGCCTCCTGTTCTCACTTCTCCCAATTATCCTTGTCATTATAAACTGCTCGTCTCTAGGGGATATGGCCACCGCTACAATGCCTTAGCAGTGGCCGCGCTTGCACTGTGAAAAAAGCCAAAGCCGACCTTTCTGATGGCCAAGATAGTGGGAACGAGCGCTAGTCTCCCGCGCATGCGCGTTAGCTCACGCCCTGGCCACCTTGTATTGCCTTGAGTCTGGAGTGCCTTTTGGTATTAACCTTCTATGTGGTATGGAGCTGCCACAGTGCTGCACCCCCGGTAATCCTTCTGCTGAGCCGACCAAGGCTGCTGCTGAATGATTAATAGCTTTGGGAGCGTGGATGTACAGGCCAGGGGAGGGAATTACATCATCCCAGCGCCGCTGGCCTGTGCTGCCACTCATGTTAGCAGGCACCGCACACTAGACCAGCCGAAGTCCGGACCTGCGGCGCTGAACACAGAAGGTGAGACAACCCCTATAAAGGGTGAATACCAGGGAACCGTCAGGACAATGCCCTTAGGTTTAGCCCAAAGCCAGAAGGGTTAGTTGGCACTGTGGGTCCACACTCACTGACTGTAACATTTGGGCACTCACCGACATGTGATATTGGATCATTTTCCTCAATAAATAAATGACCGGGTCTGAAAATATTGACTGATTTGCTTGATTTGGTTATCTTTATCTACTTTAAGGACCTGTGTGAAAATCTGATGACAATTTTTGGTCAAATTTATGCAGAAATATAAAAGATTCTGAAGGGTTGACAAACTTTCAAGCATCACTGTATTTATATAATTATACACATGTGCCTCAGCCACAGTATACATAGCAATGGATTTGTTTGTATACTCCATATTCCACCTATGGTATCGGACTTGTCTGGCTATTGTGATGGAATACTCGTACACAGGGAGCTGATCTTCTATCACATACAAACATCTTCCTTTATCTAGATCCCATGAACCTATATCACATCTGGTGGTGGTAGCATGGGGACAACCATAAATGTATAGAAGGATGACATTCCAACTGTCCTTAATTGGACGTGTACAAACACATTCCTTCACTAAATGATGATATGACCAATTAGGACAGGCCACATTATAGTCATTTGGTAGAAGGTGGATGAAAAGTGGGTTCAAGCAGGAGGTAGGGAGGAGAAAAAAGAAAGGCAGAAAGAAGGACATCGACCATCACCTCCTGGACAACAAGCAGCACCACGGACAAGATCCTCAGACTACAGGCTGATAAGTATCACAACCTACTGCCCTACACTATCCCACACACCCTTTCTACTTCTTGTGCTCCTCTACCTCTTTCTGTCCAAAGGCTTCTTAGCCTGATAGACTTATACCTGTATAACCCAATATTTTTTTTTTTTTAAAAACATGATACTGGTTCTGAGAGAAGTCAGCAGCACATTTTCCAACGTTTTTCATTTTTGTATGTGTATTTAATGAGTATTCTCTGCCTCCCATTGCCAATGAGAAAATCTGGAGCATAATCCACACAGAATACTTGTGAAGAAGTGACACATCACTTCCTTCTTCATGCGATGTGGGTTTCAAAAGAGCAGCGCAAAAACATGTGATGTAAACCAAAGGATATATTTCCCATGGAAATCAATGGGATGTGCTTTGTGGGCATATTTTAATAGTTTCAGATAAGAATATGCGATATTCTGCACTGAAACCCAAATTAAAAAACATTGTGTGAGCATATCCTAAGGGTCCATTCACGCGTCCGCAATTCTGTTCCGCATTTTGCGCAACGGAATTGCGGACCCATTCATTTCTAAGGGCCCGCACGATGTGCAGCCCGGATCCGGAATTGCGGATCCGCACTTCCGGGTCCCCAATTCCGTTCCCGAAGAAAATAGAACATGTCCTATTCTTGTCCGCAATTGCGAACAAGATTAGGCATTTTCTATTTAAGTGCTGGCGATGTGCGGTCCGCAAAATGCGGAAAGCACATCGCCGATGTCCATGTTTTGCAGATCCGCAATGCACACACAGACGTGTAAATGGACCCTAAAGGTGTTTTCCAGGAGTAAAACATCTTTAGAATAGGCCATCAATATCTGATTGGTGAGGGTTTGACTTCCGTCACAGCTACCCAATTGCTGTTTGAAGAAGGGGGAAGTGCTCTGTCACCTACTCACAGCATACCAAGCACAGCGATTGTATATAGCGGCTGTACATTGTATAGTGGCTGTGCTTGGCATTGCAGCCAAGGTCCATTCACTTGAATAGGACGGAGTGGCACATAGGTCATGTGACTAATGAATGTGACATCACTGGCCTAGGAAGAGGCCGCAGTGCTCCGTGGAGCATCAAGGCCTCTTCAAACAGCTGATCTGCAGAGGTTCTGGGAGTCAGACCCGCACCGATCAGACTTGATGACCTGTCCTGAAAATAAGGCATGATTGATGTAAAAAATGAAAATCAGACATCATATAGTACAGGACAAAGCTAGAACCTGCCCTGTACTAAATTTACTGCTCCTATTGCTCTGCTAGATTATCTCCAGCCTGGCAGCTCAGGGGATGTGTCCTTTCTGTTGCAGCTCAGGGGGTGCGTCCTTTCTGTTACAGCTCTCACCCTGTAACTGCCACAGCTTCTAACAGAACACATGGCTAGTGGCAGTTGAAGGCAGTTAAACTGAGCACATTCGACCAGCTCTTTAAGACGGACAAAGAATAAGGAAAATAACAACCAGCAGGTGGCGCTATACAGATACATTTTATTGAATAGCTCACTGGCGATACTAAATGTTTAATTACATGCAATTACAAAAGTATTCTAATGAAAAATTTAGAATATGTTTGGTGACACAACCCCTTTAATATCTTACTCCCGGAAAACCCCTTCCTTTGCTCCAGCTTTTGTGGCCTGAAGTCCAGTCTCTGTTTACATGGCAGAAGCAATGACTTGATGCACCAACACATGATCACTGCAGCTATGTAGAGACTGGACAAGGGATCACTGGTTGCAACAGACGTGTGCCATTACTGCTGTGCCTAATGACCAACCATGTGACAGCACATCGTCAGAAAGAGCTGCTGGAAATTGTAAATCACCAGCTTTTCACTTACACTTTTTACATCGCCCTTTACTGGAGCACAACATTTTATCACGATGATATCAAGCAGCAGAAAGGTTGCGCAACTTCTTGTCGTGTGACTATTTTAGAGCTGGGATTTAGATATGAAAAGTCGAAGGTGAGTCACGTGTCATGCGCAACTTACATTGAAGTCAATGGAATAAAAGTCATGTGCGACATGAGACACAATCTGGCAGTGTTGGATCCTATGAAACTGTCCTTTTGTAGTTGCAGCTTTTGGCGTGTCACACCGCCACATTATTAACATCCATTATATGAAATGTCGTGTGACACATGTCACTGTACCCTCTGGAGTGAAACAGACATGCCTGCTTTTCAAAACTGGAGTGAGTGGTGGCAAAATATTTGTCCAGAATGTCGCACAGCTCTAGTTTCCTACTTTTTGATGCAGGAACCCAGGAGCAGGGCCGTTTGAAGGAATTTGGGGGCCCCAAGCAAAATAGACATGGAGGCCCCCCCCCCCCTCCACACCTTACGCACGCAAAGCCTACAGGAACCACAGTATAGCCATACAGTTTAAGTTCACCCACACTTTATATAAAATAAAAAAGGAGGTTTACAGTGCAAATACTGCTGTTGCATTTAATGTGCATGAAATTTGAACAGTGCCATCCACAGATCTCCCCCCTAAACAGTGCCATCCACAGATCTCCCCCCTAAACAGTGCCATCCACAGATCTCCCCCCTAAACAGTGCCATCCACAGATCTCCCCCCTAAACAGTGCCATCCACAGATCTCCCCCTAAACAGTGCCATCCACAGATCTCCCCCTAAACAGTGCCATCCACAGATCTCCCCCCTAAACAGTGCCATCCACAGATCTCCCCCCTAAACAGTGAAATCCACAGATCTCCCCCCCTAAACAGTGCCATCCACAGATCTCCCCCCCTAAACAGTGCCATCCACAGATCCCCCTCCCCTAAACAGTGCCATGATGGCACTGTTTAGGGGAGGGGGGGGGGGGTCGTCTGTGGATGGCACTGTTTAGGGGGGAGATCTGTGGATGGCACTGTTTAGGGGGGGAGATCTGTGGATTTCACTGTTTAGGGGGGAGATCTGTGGATGGCACTGTTTAGGGGGGAGATCTGTGGATGGCACTGTTTAGGGGGAGATCTGTGGATGGCACTGTTTAGGGGGAGATCTGTGGATGGCACTGTTTAGGGGGGAGATCTGTGGATGGCACTGTTTAGGGGGGAGATCTGTGGATGGCACTGTTTAGGGGGGAGATCTGTGTGGATGGCACTGTTTAGGGGAGGGGGGATCTGTGGATGGCACTGCCATACACAGATCCCCCCTAAACAGTGCCATCCACAGATCCCCCATAAACAGTGCCATCCACAGATCCTCCTCCCCTAAACATTGCCAGAGCTGTTTAGGGGAGGGGGGGGGGGTCTGTGGATGGCACTTTTTAGGGGGGATCTGTGGATGGCACTGTTTAGGGGGAGATCTGTGGATGGCACTGTTTAGGGGAGGGGGGAATCTGTGGATGGCACTGTAGGGGATCTGTGGATGACGCTGTTTAGGGGGGAGATCTGGGTGGATGGCACTGTTTTGGGGAGGGGGGATCTGTGGATGGCACTGTAGGGGGATATGTGGATGGCACTGCCATCCACAGATCCCCCTACAGTGCCATCCACAGATCCCCCTCCCCGACGCTCACAGCACAGTATATTAATAAACGAATCAGTAACTACTTTAATCATTGCTCAAGTCATTACTGAGCTCTTTACTAGGATTGTTTGGATATCTCTGACTCTTACTTTGTCTTAGCTCCGGTAACAACAGCAGGCAGTGCAGGCGGCGCTCACTCACTGACGTCACGCGCCTGTGCCGCCTAGTGGGAGGAGCAGGCGCGTGACGTCAGTGACAGTGAATGAGCGCCGCCCCCCGCACTGCCTGCTATTACCGGAGTCCGGAGCTAAGACAAAGTAAGAGATATCCGAAATAATCCAAGTAAACAGCTCACTCAGCAATGCCAATGAGCAATGATTAAAGTTAAAGTAGTCGGGGCCCTGTATATTCTAACCCCCAGGCAAGCGTCCCTGTCACCATGGGAACGCTTGGGGGTTAGAATATACCATCGGATTTGAGTTTTTTACGATCTCACTGAAAAACTCAGATCCGATGGTATATTCTAACCAGGCAAGCGTCCCCGTCACCATGGGAACGCCTGGGGGTTAGAATATTTTATACCATTGGATCTTCTGAGTTACTCTGCTTGGCCAGCTCGGGGCCCCAAGCAATTGTTTGTTTTGCCTGTCTGCTAGCGACGGGCCTGCCCAGGAGTGCAGGGCTTGATACAGTCACCCCACATTGTGCCAGGAAAATAGCAGGTGCAGGTATGGAGCAGAACAGGACATGTAGTACTGCACTGTACTGTAGAAAGGCGCTACTAGACAGCCAATCATTGCATGCACGTCAGTAATACAGGTGTTTTACCTGTGAAACGTCCTTGCTGACTGGCTGCATCATCCAGACAGGTCTGTCTGTGTGGTGAATGGGACTTCCAGTTACAATGACCATTGTCTGCTGGGACTACTTGCAATAAATAAAGGAGGGCATACGTGTCCCGCACCAGGATTTTAGCGCCATCTGGGCACACGTTACGGCTTTAGGCATGTACTATCACAGGCCTGGAGATTTGCTGTTTGTGGAACAACTTGTTATCTGGTTTTAGTAAGAGATGGAACATTTTTACCACAATGTAAACCATTCCTGCTGCTACACTCCAGAAACAGGAAGACAAGTGTAAACCACAGAGCCAACCATCAAACATCTCAGACAAATGAGGAGTATTAGAAGAAGCCCTTTCTGGCCTTATTTCAGATTAATCCTAAAGGGATTTATTCCTATTTTTAATTTCAGCCGCCAAGTATAGTAATGGAGTCTCCGCTGGGTATCTGAATAGTGCCCTAATTTCTGAAATACAATTGCAAACGTGCAAGAAGGGATTTCTGAAAATAGTGACTAGTGAACTAGATCAGGGGTTTTTAAGAAATCTGAAATACTGCAGAATGAAGAAAGTTCATTTATCATCATTGCGAAATTCATTGACAGCAGGCAAAGGTCTTAAAGGGCATCTGTCAGCAGATGTATTCCTATAAAACTGGCTGACTTGTTGCATGGGTGCTGCAGCTGAAGGCATCTGTGTTGGTCCCTCGTCCATATGTGCCCACATTGCTAAGTAACATTATTGGAGTATAGATTAAGAAGCTGAGTCCAAATTAGCAGTGTATTTTTATTTTATTAATTTTTTCTGTACTTGGGGGAGCAGACCAGGACTGCTAATAAAGGAATCTGTAAAGCTATGTCACACATTGTGGCCGTATCACAGCCAGATACCCCCTTAACAGTGTCCTCCACAGATCCCCCATAACAGTGTGTTCTCCACAGATCCCCCATAACAGTGTGTTCTCCACAGATCCCCCATAAGGCCTCATGCACACGACCGTATTTTGTTTCCGTGTGCAATCCGTTTTTTTTGCGGATAGGATGCGGACCCATTCATTTCAATGGGTCCGCAAAAAACGCGGACAGCACACCGTGTGCTGTCCGCATCAGTATGTCCGTTCCATTGCTCCGCAAAAAAAATAGTGCATGTCCTATTTTTTTCTAGTTTGCGGACAAGGATAGGCATTATTACAATGGATCCGCAAAAAAAAACGGATCCGCAAAAAAAACGGATGCCATACGGAACGTCATCCGTTTTTTGGCGGATCCGCAATTTGCGGACCGCAAAACACATACGGTCGTGTGCATGTAGCCTAACAGTGTGTTTTCCACAGATCCCCCATAACAGTGTGTTCTCCATAGTAGGGTTGTTGCGATACCAAAATTTTGATTCGATTTCGATACCATAAAAAAGTATTGCGATACCCGATACCATTCGATACCACGCGAAAAAAATAAAACACCAAAAAAGCCGCGTGCATTCCACATTTTGTGGAACATCCGGCCCATAATCGAACAGTCCGATCTAATTTTTTTGGGGGGGACAAGGTGACAAAAAAATGGCTAATTGCGAGGTTTTTATTTATTTATTTTTCTGTTAAAGCGTTCACCGCATAGGAGATATTTTTTTATATTTTAATAGTTCACACTTTTTGGGGGGCGTGGCGATATGTAATATGTTTATTTATTTATTGTTTATATATTTCATATGTAAAATTGGGAAAGGGGGTGATTTAAACTTAAAGGGAGTCTTTCACCTAAAATGACCATTATAAACCACAAACATGATGATATCCATTACATTCCCCATATTATAATCTTACCTTTCATATTGCTGTCCATCGCCTATTTTCTCTTAAAAAACGCTTTTATTCCATATGCTAATTCGGTTCTGAAGGTGCCCAGGGGCGGCGTTTATGCGGCCGGTGCCCAGGCCCCACGGCGCTGTTCAAATCAAACCCCTCCCCTTTAACCCCTCTGGCACACCCTAGGTTCTTCAGATTCCATCCTCCCGTCATTGACAAATCAGGCGCCTGCGCCGTTCAACATAATCCTCGCGTCTGCGAACTCCATTACCCACTAGGGCGGAGGCAGCAGAGCGTTTAATGTGCATGCTGCCTCCACCCTAGTGGGTAATGGAGTGCGCAGGCGCGAGGATTATGTTGAACGGCGCAGGCGCCGGATTTGTCATTCACAGGTCCCCCATAACAGTGCGTCATTAACAGATTCTCCATAGCAGTGTGTCCTCCACAGATCCCCCATAACATTGTGCATGCTCAGCATTATCTCCATTCACTGCTATGGAATTGCCAGCGATCAGCTATTATCAGAGCACTCATAGCATAATGGAGGATGACTATGCATGCACATTGTGCTCTCCCTTCACTTCAGGGGCCCAGATGGGACAGCCCCTTTTTTTCAGCTTGTGGTTTTAAAAACTGCACCATGGAAAAACAGAAGTGCCCTGGCCATTCATAATGCGGGGTCCATGTCAAGAATTCCCATTAAAAAAATGGGAAGAAATAAAATTCCACGCCAAAAATGCATCAAAAAGTGTTTTATAAAATTAATCAGAAAAAACACATCCAAAAAAACTAATGCGGATTCTGCATTAGGTTTTTTTTAAGCACAGAAAATACTCTGTGTGAACATACCCAAAGAGGCTGCAGGATCAGCAGTTTACAGTGGAAAGGCTAAAGAGAGATGATGTGGCATTCTGCAATCAGCTGCTGTGGTTGCAATTGCTGTCCGTGCCTACAAAGTGCTGTCAGACTACTAGTCCAATATTTCAGGATTTGGGGTCCCACTTCCAATGTTGCCCAAGGTGACACTTTGTCTAAAACCGGCCCTGCGTGCAGTAAACGGCTCTGTCACTGCTGCAGCCTGCAAACACAGACCAGAGGTTCAGACTCTTTGCATGGCAGGGGATTAAGCAGTGGTATAGTAATATATCGCCACCATATTCTGCAGAGCTTTACAATTCACAGGATTACAGGCAAATATACAACTGAAATACTAGGAGTGTAAAACAGTTTAATAAAGCGGTCCAGCATTCTTTATACTAAATAGAGAAGTGCAGATGGAGCTGCAAGAGCTGTGCGGTATTTGTCCGGCCACCTCTCGGCATGTTTGCCGTGCTGCGGCCACATTTCCTACCTGTCCCCATTATAGTGAATGGGGCCGAGCCGTACTTCCGGCAGCACACGTGTGTAAGCGTTAGTATGGATCCGGCAGGCCTAAAGCTAGTGTGAAAGAAGCCTTAGGTAATGGTGTTTGTTGGGGAAGTGGGGATGGGGGAGCTAAACAGGGAAGAGACAGTTTAGGGAACATGATAAGCCTAAAAAGATGTGTTTTTAAGGCACGTTTGAAGGTAGGGAAGGTGGGAATTGACCTGATATTCCGGGGCAGAGTATTCCAGAGAGTAGGTGCAGCTCGAGAAAAGTCTTGAAGACGGTAGTGAGAGGTACGAATTATGGAGGTTATTAATCTTAGGTCGCTAACAGAACGAAGAGCACTAGTAGGGTGGTAGATGGAGATGAGGGAGGAGATGTATGGAGGTGCAGCACTGTGGAGAGCTTTGTGGGTGAGGGAGATGTATGGAGGTGCAGCACTGTGGAGAGCTTTGTGGATGAGGGAGGAGATGTATGGAGGTGCAGCACTGTGGAGAGCTTTGTGGATGAGGTGGGAGATATATGGAGGTGCAGCACTGTGGAGAGCTTTGTGGATGAGGTAGGAGATATATGGAGGTGCAGCACTGTGGAGAGCTTTGTGGATGAGGGAGGAGATGTATGGAGGTGCAGCACTGTGGAGAGCTTTGTGGATGAGGGAGGAGATGTATGGAGGTGCAGCACTGTGCAGAGCTTTGTGGATGAGGGAGGAGATGTATGGAGGTGCAGCACTGTGGAGAGCTTTGTGGATGAGGTAGGAGATATATGGAGGTGCAGCACTGTGGAGAGCTTTGTGGATGAGGTAGGAGATATATGGAGGTGCAGCACTGTGCAGAGCTTTGTGGATGAGGGAGGAGATGTATGGAGGTGCAGCACTGTGGAGAACTTTGTGGATGAGGGAGGAGATGTATGGAGGTGTAGCACTGTGGAGAGCTTTGTGGATGAGGGAGGAGATGTATGGAGGTGCAGCACTGTGGAGAGCTTTGTGGATGAGGGAGGAGATGTATGGAGGTGCAGCACTGTGGAGAGCTTTGTGGATGAGGGAGGAGATGTATGGAGGTGCAGCACTGTGGAGAGCTTTGTGGATGAGGGAGGAGATGTATGGAGGTGCAGCACTGTGGAGATCTTTGTGGATGAGGTAGGAGATGTATGGAGGTGCAGCACTGTGGAGAGCTTTGTGGGTGAGGTAGATATATGGAGGTGCAGCACTGTGGAGAGCTTTGTGGATGAGGGAGGAGATGTATGGAGGTGCAGCACTGTGGAGAGCTTTGTGGGTGAGGGAGATGTATGGAGGTGTAGCACTGTGGAGAGCTTTGTGGGTAAGGGAGGAGATGTATGGAGGTGCAGCACTGTGGAGAGCTTTGTGGGTGAGGGAGGAGATGTATGGAGGTCAGAACTGTGGAGAGCTTTATGGGTGAGGGAGATGTATGGAGGTGCAGCACTGTGGAGAGCTTTGTGGATGAGGTAGGAGATGTATGGAGGTGCAGCACTGTGGAGAGCCTTGTGGATGAGGTAGGGGATGTATGGAGGTGCAGCACTGTGGAGAGCTTTGTGGGTGAGGGAGGAGATGTATGGAGGTCAGAACTGTGGAGAGCTTTATGGGTGAGGGAGATGTATGGAGGTGCAGCACTGTGGAGAGCCTTGTGGATGAGGTAGGAGATGTATGGAGGTGCAGCACTGTGGAGAGCTTTGTGGATGAGGGAGGAGATGTATGGAGGTGCAGCACTGTGGAGAACTTTGTGGATGAGGTAGGAGATGTATGGAGGTGCAGCACTGTGCAGAGCTTTGTGGATGAGGTAGGAGATGTATGGAGGTGCAGCACTGTGCAGAGCTTTGTGGATGAGGTAGATGTATGGAGGTGCAGCACTGTGGAGATCTTTGTGGATGAGGTAGGAGATGTATGGAGGTGCAGCACTGTGGATAGCTTTGTGGATGAGGTAGGAGATGTATGGAGGTGTAGCACTGTGGAGAGCTTTGTGGGTGAGGTAGATGTATGGAGGTGTAGCACTGTGCAGAGCTTTGTGGATGAGGGAGGAGATGTATGGAGGTGTAGCACTGTGCAGAGCTTTGTGGATGAGGTAGGAGATATATGGAGGTGCAGCACTGTGCAGAGCTTTGTGGATGAGGTAGGAGATGTATGGAGGTGCAGCACTGTGGAGAGCTTTGTGGGTGAGGTAGGAGATATATGGAGGTGCAGCACTGTGCAGAGCTTTGTGGATGAGGTAGGAGATGTATGGAGGTGCAGCACTGTGGAGAGCTTTGTGGATGAGGTAGGAGATGTATGGAGGTGCAGCACTGTGGAGAGCTTTGTGGATGAGGGAGGAGATGTATGGAGGTGCAGCACTGTGGAGAACTTTGTGGATGAGGTAGGAGATGTATGGAGGTGCAGCACTGTGGAGAGCTTTGTGGATGAGGGAGGAGATGTATGGAGGTGTAGCACTGTGGAGAGCTTTGTGGGTGAGGTAGATGTATGAGGTGTAGCACTGTGCAGAGCTTTGTGGATGAGGGAGGAGATGTATGGAGGTGTAGCACTGTGCAGAGCTTTGTGGATGAGGTAGGAGATATATGGAGGTGCAGCACTGTGCAGAGCTTTGTGGATGAGGTAGGAGATGTATGGAGGTGCAGCACTGTGGAGAGCTTTGTGGGTGAGGTAGGAGATATATGGAGGTGCAGCACTGTGCAGAGCTTTGTGGATGAGGTAGGAGATGTATGGAGGTGCAGCACTGTGGAGAGCTTTGTGGATGAGGTAGGAGATGTATGGAGGTGCAGCACTGTGGAGATCTTTGTGGATGAGGGAGGAGATGTATGGAGGTGTAGCACTGTGCAGAGCTTTGTGGATGAGGTAGGAGATGTATGGAGGTGCAGCACTGTGGAGATCTTTGTGGATGAGGGAGGAGATGTATGGAGGTGTAGCACTGTGCAGAGCTTTGTGGGTGAGGTAGATGTATGGAGGTGCAGCACTGTGGAGAACTTTGTGGATGAGGGAGGAGATATATGGAGGTGCAGCACTGTGGAGAGCTTTGTGGATGAGGGAGGAGATGTATGGAGGTGCAGCACTGTGGAGAGCTTTGTGGATGAGGGAGGAGATGTATGGAGGTGCAGCACTGTGGAGAGCTTTGTGGATGAGGGAGGAGATGTATGGAGGTGCAGCACTGTGGAGAGCTTTGTGGATGAGGGAGGAGATGTATGGAGGTGTAGCACTGTGGAGAGCTTTGTGGATGAGGGAGGAGATGTATGGAGGTGCAGCACTGTGGAGAACTTTGTGGATGAGGTAGGAGATGTATGGAGGTGCAGCACTGTGGAGAGCTTTGTGGATGAGGGAGGAGATGTATGGAGGTGCAGCACTGTGGAGAGCTTTGTGGATGAGGGAGGAGATGTATGGAGGTGCAGCACTGTGGAGAGCTTTGTGGATGAGGGAGGAGATGTATGGAGGTGCAGCACTGTGCAGAGCTTTGTGGATGAGGGAGGAGATGTATGGAGGTGCAGCACTGTGGAGAGCTTTGTGGGTGAGGGGGGGAGATGTATGGAGGTGCAGCACTGTGGAGAGCTTTGTGGGTGAGGGGGGGGAGATGTATGGAGGTGCAGCACTGTGGAGAGCTTTGTGGATGAGGGAGGAGATGTATGGAGGTGCAGCACTGTGGAGAGCTTTGTGGATGAGGGAGGAGATGTATGGAGGTGCAGCACTGTGGAGAGCTTTGTGGATGAGGGAGTAGATGTATAGAGGTGCAGCACTGTGCAGAACTTTGTGGATGAGGTAGGAGATGTATGGAGGTGCAGCACTGTGGAGAGCTTTGTGGGTGAGGGGGGGAGATGTATGGAGGTGCAGCACTGTGGAGAGCTTTGTGGATGAGGGAGGAGATGTATAGAGGTGCAGCACTGTGGAGAGCTTTGTGGATGAGGGAGGAGATGTATGGAGGTGCAGCAATGTGGAGAGCTTTGTGGATGAGGGAGGAGATGTATGGAGGTGCAGCACTGTGGAGAGCTTTGTGGATGAGGGAGGAGATGTATGGAGGTGCAGCACTGTGGAGAGCTTTGTGGATGAGGGAGTAGATGTATGGAGGTGCAGCACTGTGGAGAACTTTGTGGATGAGGTAGGAGATGTATGGAGGTGCAGCACTGTGGAGAGCTTTGTGGATGAGGGAGGAGATGTATGGAGGTGTAGCACTGTGGAGAGCTTTGTGGGTGAGGTAGATGTATGGAGGTGTAGCACTGTGCAGAGCTTTGTGGATAAGGGAGGAGATGTATGGAGGTGTAGCACTGTGCAGAGCTTTGTGGATGAGGTAGGAGATATATGGAGGTGCAGCACTGTGCAGAGCTTTGTGGATGAGGTAGGAGATGTATGGAGGTGCAGCACTGTGGAGAGCTTTGTGGGTGAGGTAGGAGATATATGGAGGTGCAGCACTGTGCAGAGCTTTGTGGATGAGGTAGGAGATGTATGGAGGTGCAGCACTGTGGAGAGCTTTGTGGATGAGGTAGGAGATGTATGGAGGTGCAGCACTGTGGAGATCTTTGTGGATGAGGGAGGAGATGTATGGAGGTGTAGCACTGTGCAGAGCTTTGTGGATGAGGTAGGAGATGTATGGAGGTGCAGCACTGTGGAGATCTTTGTGGATGAGGGAGGAGATGTATGGAGGTGTAGCACTGTGCAGAGCTTTGTGGGTGAGGTAGATGTATGGAGGTGCAGCACTGTGGAGAGCTTTGTGGATGAGGGAGGAGATGTATGGAGGTGCAGCACTGTGGAGAACTTTGTGGATGAGGGAGGAGATATATGGAGGTGCAGCACTGTGGAGAGCTTTGTGGATGAGGGAGGAGATGTATGGAGGTGCAGCACTGTGGAGAGCTTTGTGGATGAGGGAGGAGATGTATGGAGGTTCAGCACTGTGGAGAGCTTTGTGGATGAGGGAGGAGATGTATGGAGGTGCAGCACTGTGGAGAGCTTTGTGGATGAGGGAGGAGATGTATGAAGGTGCAGCACTGTGGAGAGCTTTGTGGATGAGGGAGGAGATGTATGGAGGTGTAGCACTGTGGAGAGCTTTGTGGATGAGGGAGGAGATGTATGGAGGTGCAGCACTGTGGAGAACTTTGTGGATGAGGTAGGAGATGTATGGAGGTGCAGCACTGTGGAGAGCTTTGTGGATGAGGGAGGAGATGTATGGAGGTGCAGCACTGTGGAGAGCTTTGTGGATGAGGGAGGAGATGTATGGAGGAGCAGCACTGTGGAGAGCTTTGTGGATGAGGGAGGAGATGTATGGAGGTGCAGCACTGTGCAGAGCTTTGTGGATGAGGGAGGAGATGTATGGAGGTGCAGCACTGTGGAGAACTTTGTGGATGAGGGAGGAGATGTATGGAGGTGCAGCACTGTGGAGAGCTTTGTGGGTGAGGGGGGGGGAGATGTATGGAGGTGCAGCACTCTGGAGAGCTTTGTGGGTGAGGGGGGGGGAGATGTATGGAGGTGCAGCACTGTGGAGAGCTTTGTGGATGAGGGAGGAGATGTATGGAGGTGCAGCACTGTGGAGAGCTTTGTGGATGAGGGAGGAGATGTATGGAGGTGTAGCACTGTGGAGAGCTTTGTGGATGAGGGAGGAGATGTATGGAGGTGCAGCACTGTGGAGAACTTTGTGGATGAGGTAGGAGATGTATGGAGGTGCAGCACTGTGGAGAGCTTTGTGGATGAGGGAGGAGATGTATGGAGGTGCAGCACTGTGGAGAGCTTTGTGGATGAGGGAGGAGATGTATGGAGGAGCAGCACTGTGGAGAGCTTTGTGGATGAGGGAGGAGATGTATGGAGGTGCAGCACTGTGCAGAGCTTTGTGGATGAGGGAGGAGATGTATGGAGGTGCAGCACTGTGGAGAACTTTGTGGATGAGGGAGGAGATGTATGGAGGTGCAGCACTGTGGAGAGCTTTGTGGGTGAGGGGGGGGGGGGAGGTATGGAGGTGCAGCACTCTGGAGAGCTTTGTGGGTGAGGGGGGGGGGAGATGTATGGAGGTGCAGCACTGTGGAGAGCTTTGTGGATGAGGGAGGAGATGTATGGAGGTGCAGCACTGTGGAGAGCTTTGTGGATGAGGGAGTAGATGTATAGAGGTGCAGCACTGTGCAGAACTTTGTGGATGAGGTAGGAGATGTATGGAGGTGCAGCACTGTGGAGAGCTTTGTGGGTGAGGGGGGGAGATGTATGGAGGTGCAGCACTGTGGAGAGCTTTGTGGATGAGGGAGGAGATGTATAGAGGTGCAGCACTGTGGAGAGCTTTGTGGATGAGGGAGGAGATGTATGGAGGTGCAGCACTGTGGAGAGCTTTGTGGATGAGGGAGGAGATGTATGGAGGTGCAGCACTGTGGAGAGCTTTGTGGATGAGGGAGGAGATGTATGGAGGTGCAGCACTGTGGAGAGCTTTGTGGATGAGGGAGTAGATGTATAGAGGTGCAGCACTGTGGAGAGCTTTGTGGATGAGGTAGGAGATGTATGGAGGTGCAGCACTGTGGAGAACTTTGTGGATGAGGGAGGAGATGTATGGAGGTGCAGCACTGTGGAGAGCTTTGTGGATGATGTAGGGAGGTGCAGCACTGTGGAGAGCTTTGTGGATGAGGGAGGAGATGTATGGAGGTGCAGCACTGTGGAGAGCTTTGTGGATGAGGGAGGAGATGTATGGAGGTGCAGCACTGTGGAGATCTTTGTGGATGAGGGAGGAGATGTATGGAGGTGTAGCACTGTGCAGAGCTTTGTGGGTGAGGTAGATGTATGGAGGTGCAGCACTGTGGAGAGCTTTGTGGATGAGGGAGGAGATGTATGGAGGTGCAGCACTGTGGAGAACTTTGTGGATGAGGGAGGAGATATATGGAGGTGCAGCACTGTGGAGAGCTTTGTGGATGAGGGAGGAGATGTATGGAGGTGCAGCACTGTGGAGAGCTTTGTGGATGAGGGAGGAGATGTATGGAGGTTCAGCACTGTGGAGAGCTTTGTGGATGAGGGAGGAGATGTATGGAGGTTCAGCACTGTGGAGAGCTTTGTGGATGAGGGAGGAGATGTATGGAGGTGCAGCACTGTGGAGAGCTTTGTGGATGAGGGAGGAGATGTATGAAGGTGCAGCACTGTGGAGAGCTTTGTGGATGAGGGAGGAGATGTATGGAGGTGTAGCACTGTGGAGAGCTTTGTGGATGAGGGAGGAGATGTATGGAGGTGCAGCACTGTGGAGAACTTTGTGGATGAGGTAGGAGATGTATGGAGGTGCAGCACTGTGGAGAGCTTTGTGGATGAGGGAGGAGATGTATGGAGGTGCAGCACTGTGGAGAGCTTTGTGGATGAGGGAGGAGATGTATGGAGGTGCAGCACTGTGGAGAGCTTTGTGGATGAGGGAGGAGATGTATGGAGGTGCAGCACTGTGCAGAGCTTTGTGGATGAGGGAGGAGATGTATGGAGGTGCAGCACTGTGGAGAACTTTGTGGATGAGGGAGGAGATGTATGGAGGTGCAGCACTGTGGAGAGCTTTGTGGGTGAGGGGGGGGGAGATGTATGGAGGTGCAGCACTCTGGAGAGCTTTGTGGGTGAGGGGGGGGGAGGTGTATGGAGGTGCAGCACTGTGGAGAGCTTTGTGGATGAGGGAGGAGATGTATGGAGGTGCAGCACTGTGGAGAGCTTTGTGGATGAGGGAGTAGATGTATAGAGGTGCAGCACTGTGCAGAACTTTGTGGATGAGGTAGGAGATGTATGGAGGTGCAGCACTGTGGAGAGCTTTGTGGGTGAGGGGGGGAGATGTATGGAGGTGCAGCACTGTGGAGAGCTTTGTGGATGAGGGAGGAGATGTATAGAGGTGCAGCACTGTGGAGAGCTTTGTGGATGAGGGAGGAGATGTATGGAGGTGCAGCACTGTGGAGAGCTTTGTGGATGAGGGAGGAGA
This sequence comes from Bufo bufo, assembly GCF_905171765.1. Classification (NCBI taxonomy): domain Eukaryota; kingdom Metazoa; phylum Chordata; class Amphibia; order Anura; family Bufonidae; genus Bufo; species Bufo bufo. The sequence goes on along the minus strand of NC_053389.1, from coordinate 465,660,768 downwards.
TGTATGGAGGTGCAGCACTGTGGAGAGCTTTGTGGATGAGGGAGGAGATGTATGGAGGTGCAGCACTGTGGAGAGCTTTGTGGATGAGGGAGTAGATGTATAGAGGTGCAGCACTGTGGAGAGCTTTGTGGATGAGGTAGGAGATGTATGGAGGTGCAGCACTGTGGAGAACTTTGTGGATGAGGGAGGAGATGTATGGAGGTGCAGCACTGTGGAGAGCTTTGTGGATGATGTAGGGAGGTGCAGCACTGTGGAGAGCTTTGTGGATGAGGGAGGAGATGTATGGAGGTGCAGCACTGTGGAGAGCTTTGTGGATGAGGGAGGAGATGTATGGAGGTGCAGCACTGTGGAGAGCTTTGTGGATGAGGGAGGAGATGTATGGAGGTGCAGCACTGTGCAGAGCTTTGTGGGTGAGAAGTTTGAACTGTATTCTGTAGTGGATGGGCAACCAGTGAAGTGACTGGCACAGACTAGTAGCGTCAGTGTAGTGGTTGGATGGATAGATGAGCCTGGCTGCAGCATTTAGGACGCACTGAAGGGGGTAGAGTTTAGTGAGAGGGAGACCGAGTAGTAGTGAAGTACAGTAGTCAAGACGAGAATGAATAAATGGCAACAACAAGAGTTTTTGCCGTTTCCACTGTGAGAAAAGGGCGGATTCTGGTGATATTCTTGAGGTGCAGACGACACGTGTTTTATCATGTTTAGTGGGGCGTCACAGATCTCAAAAATTTCGGACAACCTCTCTAAAAATGGTGAGAAGGAGAGTCAGATCACAGTGATTTAACGTTAAAAAACCCCTTTAAGGGCTCATGCACACAAACGTATTTTCTTTCCGTGTCCATTCCGTTTTTTTTTAGGACTGAATGCGGAACCATTTAATTCAATGCGTCCGCAAAAACAACAGAAATTACTCCGTCTGCATTCTGTTTCCGTCCGTATTTCAGTTTTGCAAAAAAATAGAACATGTCCTATAACGGACAAGGATAGTACTGTTCTATTGGGGGCCAGCTGCTCCGTTCCGCAAAATACGGAATGCACACGGACGTAATCAGTATTTTTTGCAGATCCGTTTTTTGCGGACCGCAAAATACATACGGTCGTGTGCATGGCATGAGCCCTTAAAGGGTATTTCCATTTGAGGCATTGATCTCATATTGCGAGGATATGCTATCAGTCAGATAGGTGCAGGTCCCACCTCTGGGACCAGCTCCTACGTCCAGTATTGGTCACCGAAGTGAAGGGAGAGCAGGCACGCCACCAAAACCATCCTCCATTCACTGTTATGGGAGTTCCGAAAATAGACAAGCGCTGGTTTGTCTATTTCGGGCATTCCCATAGCGGTGTAGAGGTGGCCGTGCATGTGGGGTGCACTCTCCACTACGGGACTTCTCAAAATAGTCGAGTGTGCTTGCTCAGCTATTTTCTGAACTCCCATAGCAATGAATAGACAGCACGCTTGCTGTGCATACAGCGCTCTCCTTCGCTTCGGGGCGGGTTTCAAAGGTGGGACGCATACTTATCTGACACTGATGGAATATCCTAGCAATATGCCATCAATGTCTGACTCTGAGGCTAAACGAGATCCTGTGTCTCGTGACAGATGTCTCAGAAAATCCCATGACTTGCAGTGTAGTCCACGAGAGCAAAGTTGTGTGTGACTGTACTTACACTGCACGCCTGGTGTCAGACCCCCATCCATCGCATATTGATCAATATTATTTCCAGGAGAACCCCTTTAACCTCATGTCTTAGCCAGGGTGGAGACAACCCACTCACACTGTAATGCTTAATTTTCCCTGTGGTGGCGCTGCAGAGAAATCGGACAGGAGAGGACAGTTTGTGCAGAACCCCAGGCTTTCCTTCACCTGGAGAAATGTCCAGTCATTGCCCTATATCTAAGTGCCCCCTTCCTTCAGCTATGCCCCTGAATCCTGTGGTCGCTTGCCGTGTACCTCCGTGTGTCAGGCTCGCCATGGTTTGGATGTATGTTATCAGAGATACCATAAGGACTCATGCACACGGTCCGCAAATTGCGAATCCACAAAACACGGATGCCGCCAACAGAATGGGCCACCAATAATAGAAATGCCTAATCTTTTCTGCAAAACAGACAAGGATAGGACGTGTTCTATATTTATTTATTTTTTTGCGTGGCCACGGAACGGAGCAACGGATGCGGACAGCACACATCGAGGTGAATGGGTCCGCAAAAAATGCGGCTCGGATTGCGGACCCAAACAACGTTCGTGTGCATGAGTCCTAAGGCTGGATGCATGGATGCAAATAAAAATAAATGATGTAAACTTTGTGCCATAGTCCTGACATCCAGTAGCAGCTGCGGTGCCTGAGGTAAGTGACTTACCGTGTGGTAAATGTATGATTTTACAGCACTTTATGCCTATGAAGTGTCTAGAACATGAGGCATGGAGCAGTAAAGGTGGCATAATCCGATTTATCATACAGGGGGCGCCACCTGAACCAGCGGTTGGCACCTGTGCTGACCCATTATATAGCGGTGAGATACGTCTACTTCTTACATGAGTTCCTCCCCTAGAGAATGGTACAGTCTACCGTGTGGTGTGAACAGCAGCTTACATTGCAGAGACTGACTAGACACCGAGGGACCGCAGCAGGACTGTGCGGGGCGGCACACAGCCGCGCACTGTCACCAGCTTCCCGCACTCCACTGTGTCCACACATAGAGACACAATGTGCAGGGCGACGTCATGGAAAGAACTACGTCACGACCAATTAGCCAACGGGAAGGGGCCGGGTGGGCGTGTCCAGTGGAGGGGGGAGCGCGGGAGGCGCGCACACTGCCAGTGCCTATTCCGGGCGCGGACCAATGTCCAAGCAGAGACGCTGAGGAGGAGACGTCACAGCCCGGTGAGCGAGGACCACGTGACGGCCTGAGGCAGGGCGGGAGGGCACCACTAAGGGGTGTGAGGAGGGTAGTGACCCTCCTCGTCCAGCGGCTTCTTTCAGTGCTCCTCCCAACGTGCAATTAAAAAATAGTGAGCGCCCTGGAGTTCCCCCTATGAGTGCGGGCAGTGCCAGTGGACGCTGACAGCAGGCTAGCTGGGCTGCCCGCGGCCGGCTCCGTGTTTGTCATTTCAGTCAGGTCTGTGCAGCTAGCCGGTCCTCCCCCTCCTCATCCTGCTCACCACTCCCTCCTCCCTCCCCCATCACTTCTCCAGCTCCTGCCGCCTTCAGTCTGCGTGTGAGGGAGAGAGCGGCCGGCGGGGGAGCCGGGGGACACCATGCTGTGATCAGGCGCCTCCTCTCTCCCCCACAACTAGACCTCCACCTGCATCGCCGCCGCCTCCTCCTCGTCCAGGTAAGCGGCCCAGGCTGACACCTAACGGAATGGAGTGGCCATCCTCGTCGCCCGTGTCATTGACAGGTGCCCTTTGTACTGGTATGCCAGCCGCTGTCACCTCGCCTCATCCATCCACGTCCTCACGCCGCCTCCCCCCCTCATTGTCCGGCCAGATGCCTTCACAGGCCAGTGCTCTGCTGATGCCACCACGGGGGAGGAGGAGGATGGTGGTGGGATTAGATGGATGTGGCAGCAGCGCAGGTCTCGCTCGGTGGAGGTGGGCGCTTGGACACCTGGTGCCCTCTGGCTCTGGGGGCACACACCAGTTGAATCTCCTGCCTGATGTGTGGTCGCTTTGACCTTGAATGAGATCTGTACCTTCATCTCTGTGAGGTAACCTTGGCTGTGCATTGATTGTGGGGAGCCCTTGGCATGCTGCAGGTCAGGGGGTCAGTGCCAGTAGATGCCCTGTGCAGGTGCTGCTGCCCCAGGATTGTGACCACTGGTGGGACAGATGCTGCTGCTTCCCCTGGGTGATGGCACTGTCAGCTGGAGCCTGGCTGCTGCTGCTACATGAATTGTGCTTGTGAACGGTTTTGCGTGTGCTGGTCGGATTAAGTAGCTGGGATTAGTCTCCTGGCTGCTTACTATTACAGATGGAGGAGAGCCTTCCTATGCTGTGTGCTGGGGACACGGCCATAATCTGCAGTGGAACCTCCTCTCCGTTTCTGACACTTTGCCTTTTAATCGCTCCCTGGTCCTGTTCAGGAAGGAGCCTCTGGATGTGTCTGTTACAGCTGGATCTGTCTCTTTAGTTATCCATCCTATTACCCCTTCTGTTTTACGCTTGAAATTCCCTTCTATGTTCTTATCTTTATTTTTACTTGTTCTTGGACCGCTCTGTAAGTTGGATTGTATATTGTAGGGTATGGTAGGCTGTGGAAGAATGCACCAGGTATTGGGCCAGGGGGCGTGAAAGGCTGCTGATGCAGGTTGTGTTCTGGAATGACCAGTACGGCCGCCCTGAACATGGTGGATCCACTTCATGGGCTTTTAGGCTGTCACCAGACGCTCTAGATGTGATAGACTAGACGAGGAGCCTCAGGGCTATGTTCCTGCTCATGTTTCATAGTCATGAGGAGTATTGACAGCACTGCGATTCAACCAAGTGACCTGGTATGTGATGGTATTAGTAAGCGTGACGGTGGTGCCAGAGAGAGGACTTCTTCAGACCTGGTATATGATTGTATTAATAAGAGTGACGGTGGTGCCAGAGAGAGGACTTCTTCAGACCTGGTATAATAAGAGTGACGGTGGTGCCAGAGAGAGGACTTCTTCAGACCTGGTATAATAAGAGTGACGGTGGTGCCAGAGAGAGGACTTCTTCAGACCTGGTATAATAAAAGTGACGGTGGTGCCAGAGAGAGGACTTCTTCAGACCTGGTATAATAAGAGTGACGGTGGTGCCAGAGAGAGGACCTCTTTAGACCTGGTATAATAAAAGTGACGGTGGTGCCAGAGAGAGGACCTCTTTAGACCTGGTATAATAAAAGTGATGGTGGTGCCAGAGAGAGGACCTCTTTAGACCTGGTATAATAAAAGTGATGGTGGTGCCAGAGAGAGGACTTCTTCAGACCTGGTATAATAAGAGTGATGGTGCCAGAGAGAGGACTTCTTTAGACCTGGTATATGATTGTATTAATAAGAGTGACGGTGGTGCCAGAGAGAGGACCTCTTCAGACCTGGTGTCCGATTATATTAATAAAATTTACGGTGGTTCCAGAGAGGAGACCTCTTCAGGTTGTCCGTAGTCGTCTTGAGCTTTGATCTCTAGCCTTTGATCTTCCTTCCAGTGTGATTTAGATTAGAGGAGTGCAAGGGTTGATATTTGCGCTTAGGTTGTTCTAATGGATGTTGCTTTTTTAAATTTTTTTATTTGACAGTTTTGGTTATGAGCCATTTGTATGGTTCACATCCCACATATTTGTAGTTCAGCTAATATTGCAGAATATCTTCCCTTATTAGTGAACATGAACTAAGTGGCAGACTGGTACAGAAGGGGAGAAGACCCTACTGGTGAGGGCTCACAAGGGAAGGAGGCAGAAGCTGCTCAGATGGTAACATACTGGCAGCAGGTTATTGGGGGCTTTCCTGTTGGTTTTAAAGGTCGGGGAGTGTCTGTGTTGAGGTAGTCGGCTGCTGGGAGAAGTCTTGGGGACAGACATTTACTTGTGCTATTTAGGAAGCAGTCCTTTCTGCCATCGCTCAGCAGATTGACCCTTTCCTACCTGGTAAGGCACAGGCTACCCCATTGTGTTTTTGGATATTATTATAATAGTCTGTCTGATAATCTGTATGTTAGTCTTTGTTATATTGTGGGGCTTGCATGAAATAATGTCTTTATTTCTGCTATGTACATAAGACAGGGGAGAGCCTTCTGGCCAACAGGTCACCACGCTACAAGAGTTGGGCTCTCCGTGGCTGCCATGACAACAGGTGGACTCCTCATTTATCATTGTGAAGGGGTCAGTTGACCGGTTCTCCAGTGTCACCCTCCTATGAATATCTGCCAGTGTTGGAAGGAACCCTTTCAGAAAGTGTGGAGGTTCAGGGCACCTGCTGGCTTTGTGTCACCAGTACAGAGTGCTTTCTTCCACCCCTCCTCCTCATCTGATAAAAAGATGACTGCAGATTGACAGAGGGAAGTGAGAAAACCGCCGATAGATTTTCTGCTAAGTTGCCTTATACGTCATGATGTGATTTCTAGCCGACACATCCAGCTCGTTTCACGTAGCGTTTCCCCACTCGTTATGGTTTCTTGCTTGCCTAGTAGAGCTGGAGGCCTGGGATTCTTATAGGAAAGGAACCTTTGTTGTCGGCGGCTGAAATCGGAAACCAAAGTAAGGTCCAATTAACAGCAGAACATAGTTCATACTGCGCACCTTGATATTGCAGTTTTTATTTTTATTTTTTTTGCCTTTTTTAATGCTTTATAATCTAGATATTTGGCCATTGTTTTACGTTTCAGTGTTTTGTCTCCATTTTATTTTGTGTGAGGTAGTCCCGGGTCAGGGACCAGACTAATGTCCGATAGTCTGTCTCTGTCCTAGAGTCTGTAATAGAGCATGTAGCATCGTATGCACATTGTAGAGCCAGAACGTTACTCGGATGGAGTCCATCCACCTGTCAGGAGGCGAGTGAACAGTCAGTTTGTGAATTTGGAAGCAAGAGAAAATGGGCAAGGGTAAGGATCTTGACCCCACAGAAAACATACTGTGCCCCAAATTGCTGGATGTGATTAGGACACAGTATGTAATGGCAGACCAGTCAGAGTACACGTGCTGCAGTGGGCATCAAAAGTGGAGGAATCGCATTTACCTTTGTATCGCGCATGGAAAGGGGACATCCCTGTGCGGTGAATAGGGCTTTTCATATGAAGTATTACTGCAGCATATGTACAATAGAAATATTGTTTAGGTTTTTATGTATATTACCTTTTACTCTCTGGTAACCCCCTATGCCTGAAATTCTGGTCCACCTTCTGCATTCGGTAGTGGACTTTACATGCTCAATAGCTTTCTTTTCTCTTCTGGGGGACGGTGTAGTGTGGCATTGCATAGCTTAGTGCTGGGGAGGTGTGTGAGGGACTCTTTTTCTATGTAGGGGAGGAACACAGGAGTAGGACTTGAAGGGGTTATCCAGGTTGCGCCACGATCCTGTCCGGTGGCCACTTCTGGGGTCATGTGATCCTAGCCTGGGGTTAGAACCCGCAGCGCATGGTTGAGACCGAATCTCTCGCCACGGCACATGATTCCGGAAGTGGCCACCGCATGGGATAGCAGTGCAACCTGGATAACAAGAGATAACTGCAGTGCACTCCTGGGAGATGCAGGTGCTTGATGGTCATGTAGGATGAGCTACTGCCCACCCACAGAAAGGGAAAACGAGAGCTGCAGAGTTGAATAGCAAAAATAATGAAAAAGGTGAAAATTATACAGGAGAGCATTATTATATATTTTTTTGCGTTTATATAGTTAAAATTGATGGTGTGCCTATTTTCTATTTATTTCATGGGCTAACCCTTTTAAATATGCAGGCATGCTGTGGATCCGCACACGGGTCTAGCCCCATTCCATGTGACTAATCCTGTGTGCCCATCTGCTGTAGTTTTCCTGAGCATGCCATCACGTGAATCTCCAGTCTGCAACTGAGAATATCGATGCCACATGAACTACAGTGGGAGTTGGTGTACGCAGATGCCATGCAGATTTCCGAGTGGAATATGCGACCGAATCGTAGAAAACCTGCTGTGTGAACACTGCCTAATATGTCCCTAAACACAGAAAAACTTGTCAAGGGACGGTTTGAGGAACACAAGAAAGAGTTCAGGATGATGACTTTGCCTCCAAATTCACCATCATCTGTGGGATGTACTGGGGAAACAAGTCTGATCCATGGAGACCCCACCTCACCACTGATATTGATGACCAACCCGAGGATAGGTCATCAATAGCAGATCGCCAGCAGTCAAAGCTGTATGACGAGGTAGTGGCGGTTGTGCGAACGCTGCCTCCATTTGGAAATCGCACGCAGTCTATTCACTCCTATTCATTCCATTCAAGTGAATAGCTTTAATTTCACTGTGCAGGTCACCAATATCGTAGCACTGCACAACTCCCCAGGATAGGCCAATCATATCTGATCAGCGGGGGTCCAACATCCCACCCCTGCCTGCATCGGAGAGCCGGTGGAAGTGAATGGGAGCCCCCAGCACCATCCACTACAGAAATGGACAGAGCTGCTGCAGAACAGGACCCCCGCTGATGAGATAAATCACCTGCTGCTGTCTTCATAGTTCCTGCTTTGACGGGGGGAACCTGGGTAGGGCTTAGTTGTGCTTTCTCCTCGTGGAAGAGGATATTGTGCCTATTAATGATGACTGGATTAGCAGTGTGGTCCTTGACTTTTGTCCTGCCCCTCATGACTTGGTATTGTTCGCCTGCCGCTTCATTAATTGCTCAAACGAGCGCGTTGGCACTGACCCCGCTGCTTGCCAAAGCATTATTGCTACTTTTGTCAGAGCATCCTTTGTTACCGAACATTTGGGTTAGTTTGTATCAAGTTGCGTATTAGGAGCTGGTGACATGGATGACATGTGACTGGAACAGAGGTTTGTCATTAGCAGGTGTCCTCTACAACCAGCGTCTCGAATCGCCGCTTATTCCGATTTTATCACTGGCATTTTCCAATTCATCAAACGCTTGTGAAACGGCCAGTTTCCTCCTCTTGTTGTTGTTGTTATTGTGTTTGTTGTTGTTGTTTTTGTCTTTCTGACTTGGCTCAGGGGTGGTTTAAGTAGTTTTATTAAAAAAATTTTTCATTGTTTCAGTGCTGGCGTATATGTACTGCGGTTCTGTAATATAGAATATAGTCGGGCAGTATCAAACCAAATGCGTTGTAAAAACGGTCTCTCGTGTACCTGGTTTTGACACCAATGAGAATGTGGTAACAAAATAAGGTGTTTTCCACAAAAAAAGTTTGTCTTGTAACCGGGGAGGTAGGATATTATGTGTAGCTGCCATATGGCTCCTTCAGGTTTTGCATGAAAATACAGATCAAATAAGCGCCCGGTTTTTTTTTATTTATTTTTAATTTGTTCAGCTTTTTGGTTCTGTATTTTATCAGTTTTTGTTCTATATTTTGCTATAAATGGTCCATTGTAAAATCTTTCATTTTTCGTGTTGCTGAGATACAGATAAAAATAAATAAAAAAAATGGGATTCGCACGTGTTTTTGAACTATGTGCGTGCAACTCTACGTTTATTTCACATTGTATGGAGTTGGGGGGCTGACCTAACTGGCCCATTCATGGGGGCTGGCCCATGCCCATTTAATTAGAGCATGGTATAGTTGGATCCTGCTTTGCCCTGAATTCATTTTGCAGGCTTGGGCCCCGGAGTGTCATGTTTCCATCTAAATAGACTACCTTGTCCATGGTGGGTGGACCTACAAAATTTTTATCAAAATTGTGCGCCAAGCGCCTGATGCTCAGTAAGTATAGCGGTAGTGCCATGTTTTCAGTGTCTGCGCGTGTCTTTGTGCATGGAGTAGTGTGTGGCTACGTGTAGTATTTGTTTTACGCCGCTCTTTGAGATCTTCTGTGCTAATTAGGCGCATCCTCCGGCAGTCCGTGTGCCGAAAGGAAATCTCCAGCAGCTCAGAGTCTTCATATGCGCCCAGAAACTTGCACAAACGAAATGTTCTGGGCACGCTGGTACCACCCATCCCCCGCATAGTGTTTTTTTTTTTTTTTTTTTTCCACCAGAAAGCGGGCGCAGAGAGATGATAAATCTCCCCCATGGTTTGTAATTTCCCATTGACTTCTGTGGGCTAAAAATTGTGCCAGTACCGCTCCATTGGAAGGTGACGTTCACATGACGTCTGAGCTAGAGATGAGCGAATTTCATGTTATGAAATGCGTTCACGCTTCGTTTGGTGGTAAAATCAGAATTGCGTTATGGATTCCGTTACCACGGACCATAACGCAGTTATATGATGGAATGCCTTTAGAGACATTCCGTCATAATAGAAGCCTATGGGCTGCAAAATGGATCCATCCCGTTTCCGTTTATGCAGGAGAGTCCTCTCCCCTGTCATAGAATTGCGTTATGGTCCGTGGTAACGGAATCCAGAACTCAATTCTGCTTTGACCACCAAACAAAATATGAAATGGGCTCCTCTCCAGTCGGAGCCTTCTGTCAGGTGTACGCTCTGGGAGTCCTGCCTAACATACGTCTCTGATCCAAGGCTCCGACATATGTCCACTGTACAAGCCTTTTAAAGGGTCACTAACTTTTTCTATAAACTTGAGACATATCAAGGGTTTAGATCAGTGGAGGTTTGAGTGCTGAGACCCCTTCCAGTCCCTAAAATGGAAACCGCTTTATTTTCTAGATCCATGGTAAGTAGCGGTCGGCAGAGATTTAAAATTATATTCTTTTTTTTTCTGTATCCACGCGGAAACTGCTTTCCATTGCTATGCCTTGTAGTTTAAGGTTACTTTCCCTTTCCGCTATTGAGATTCGTCATAGGAAAAAACTTAATTGTTAATGGGGACAAAACTGAACTGAAGGGAATGGAGTGACCAGAATGCGTTCCGTTTAATTGCGTTCGCATGACGCACACAGACGTGCTGATAGCAGCGTTTTTGAGTGCGTCCTGGGATGAGGAGCCAGACGGATTCGTCATGACTCGCAATGTAAGTCAATGGTGACGGATCCGTTTTCTCTGACGCTAAAGAAAACTCATCCATCCTCTAGGACGTTGAAGTTTCTGTGCCACGGAAAGAAAAAAAAAATGTTCCTTGACTGTATGGAGCTAAATCTGTGTGCAGATCTGTGGCATACCAACTGCAAACCTTGGCAGAAAGCCAGTGGTCAGCCTCAGATGTCTGAACATACCCTTTAGTGATCCCGGAAGGTGCCAGTCACTAGGACGGTATGCAGTATCATGTCTGAATCTATGGGGCAGTATATATAATGCAGATACAGGGCGCTGGCACCCTCTTCATTCTCTTCCAGCAGGCCCTCTAAGCCAATGCACCGGAGTCTCTTAGACTGAGGATTTCTCCTGCAGCATGTATGTACTGTATTGGAATGCTGCGGTCATACAAGGTCACTTTGCCAAAAATAGAAGCCTGCTACCTGTTGCTGGCAGTTGGTTGCGTTATATAGAATTACAGGATCTCGTGCAAATGGTTCCTTTTGTAGTTTTCAGGGGGCCTGATCTGAAAGCGTCCAGGAAGATTTACTGGTGGGTGATAATGTAAAGGTATCGGGGGATGTCCCGAGACCTCCACCTTCATTATCGCCTTCACAGTCTTTGGTTACACACATTCTTGCTCTGTGTCGTTGCAGGCGGTCAGGTATCGGAAAGCGTAGCGGCTTGGCCTGCATTGTGTACGAGGTATGGTGCGGAGTGGTCACCATGGCCACATACATAGGAGTTTGTGTTACTTCTGAATAAATAACCCTTGTGCAGAGATCGCAGATATCAAATTACAGCCTGACTTGTAGATTCTACCTTCCCAGTCATGTAATGACAATAATACGTTCTGAAATGAGAATGGACATTTATTAAGGGCATTACGCCACTATCGTGGTGTAAAAAAGTCGGAAATGATGACGGACGCCATATGTGCACCGTAATCTAGGAGGGGGTCTGCCAGATTTACTATAACTTTCGCCAGAAGTTGGCGAGAATTATAGCTGAAGTCTACGCCAACCTGTAGCTAGACTTCGGTATCTGGCGCACAGAAGGGCAGAGATGCACATATTTTATTAAATTGAGCACCTCTCACGCCAGTGCAGGTAGATAAAGAGCGGCCGATGGGTACTCGGTGTTGATAAGCTGTGTTATGTCTGTAAGGGCATGTTCACATGTAGGCACAGACTACTTAGAAGACCTGTAACTACTTGCACTCCACATGTAATACCAATTCTGGAGCATCTCCTTTATTAATCCTGCTAGAATTATGTATAAATTTCTAGCGGTTTGCAATGAAGGTCCAGATGGGTGTTATCATTTGGGGGTGTGCCCCTACACAGTCTGACACTGGCAGAATGAATGGATAGTGTCAAACTATTCTGGGACCAACCCCTCAAGTGGTAACACTCATCTGGACCTGCTTTTAATAAATTCATAACGTCTAGTAGGAATAATAAAGGAACGGCACATCATAGTCATAAGAATAGGTGCTCCAAGTCAGACATCAATATATTACAGCCCAGAGATAACTTGCTTAGCAAATACTTGCATTTCTCCTAAAGTAGTTCTCAAGGCCTTAGAACGCTCATTTGTAGTGTTCCTCTGCTGATCCTCTTGGAAATGTATGACTTAATGAAGAACTGGGCTGGTTTTGATTTCTTCCAGTTTTTCTTTCCAGCTAAGGGCTCTTTCACACTTGCGTTGTCCGGATCCGGCGTGTACTCCATTTGCCGGAATTACACGCCGGATCCGGAAAAACGCAAGTGAACTGAAAGCATTTGAAGACTGATCCGTCTTCAAAATGCGTTCAGTGTTACTATGGCACCCAGGACGCTATTAAAGTCCTGGTTGCCATAGTAGTAGTGGGGAGCAGTATACTTACCGTCCGTGCTGCTCCCGGGGCTCTTCAGAATGACGTCAGAGCGCCCCATGCGCTTGGGGGGCCCTGACGTAACTCTGAAGCGCCCCGGGAGCCGCACGGACGGTAAGTATACTGCTCCCCCGCTCCCCACTACACTTTACCATGGAAAACAGGACTTTAGCGTCCCGGCAGCCATGGTAACCATTCAGAAAAAGCTAAACGTCGGATCCGGCAATGCGCCGAAACGACGTTTAGCTTAAGGCCGGATCCGGATCAATGCCTTTCAATGGGCATTAATTCCGGATCCGGCCTTGCAGCAAGTGTTCAGGATTTTTGGCCGGAGCAAAAAGCGCAGCATGCTGCGGTATTTTCTCCGGCCAAAAAACGTTCCGTTCCGGAACTGAAGACATCCTGATGCATCCTGAACGGATTTCTCTCCATTCAGAATGCATTAGGATAATCCTGATCAGGATTCTTCCGGCATAGAGCCCAGACGACGGAACTCTATGCCAGAACAGAACAATGCAAGTGTGAAAGAGCCCTAAGAGTGTGGTGCATCAGTGCTAACCGGAGGTGCTGCTGGGGTTCTTAGTACTAATCTCCATCTGAAGCCTCCTCCTAAGCAAGGGATCAGCAGCCTTCGTCACTCCAGCTGCTGTGAAACTACAACTCCCAGCATGCGCACTTGGAACTGTTCTTGGAACTCCCATAGACGTGAAAGGAGGATTCTGGGAGTTGTATTTTCTGATCCTTGATATAGGTCAGTATTCCGATTTTCTAGATATGTGAGGCTCGACCAGGGTTTGTCTACCTCCAGTTTCTGCTGGATGTTAGGAAAGCTCATTCTGTTAGATACCTTCCAGAAGAGAGGGAAACGTGGCTGAGGCAGTCCACGTCCTCTTCTCTATCTGGAGATCTTGCAGCATCAACAGTTTAGAGGAAAAAAAAATGTTAACTGTAGATTCTTCGATGGGCGTCTTATCTCCGCACACCATGCCCTTTGTGCTTCTCTGCCACTTGTCATTTGCTTGTATGTTCTTGTTTTTTTTCCCTTTGTCTTTTTAGTAACTTCTTTTGGCTTTGTGCTAAGGGTAAAATTAGGAGGGCTAATGTTTTAGCGGAAGCCAGATGGTACAGTGTAGCAAATAGGATAGTATTTTACAGGATCTCCATTTCCATAGTGTTGTAGGAATGTCCTGAACGTGTGCATGAAATGTATGCCCTCCTGCGGCACTGTTGCCGCCATGTGTAAATGTAGCCCGAAGCCTGACGGATTCACAGACTCCTAGAAGTCCACACTATTTCCCCCACCAGTGCATGCTGTGGACTTGGAAGTCTGCAGGATTTTTATGTTGTAAGTGAATGAAATGGAAAACTATTGTACTATACTGTACTTTGTAGATGCAAACCTGTCTATAGTACAGACATCTTGTGTGTACCCATAAAGAGCGAATAGCAGAGCTAACCACTTCAATCGCTGCTTGCATGGGACATTGAAGCCTACTGTTCACTGGGGGTCTGGTTCCCTGATCTGAGGGGGTAGCAGGTTGGGCGTGCGCTCGGTGTTGCTGCTACTTTAAATGCTGCAGATTTTCCTCCTGCATTTCTGCGGTGGAAAGGCCACAGTGTGTCAGCCCTTTGCAGCTTTACCTTTAAATTCTTCTGCAGGGGCAATGATTGACCACACAGTTTTTTCTGCTGGGGTTTAGTGAGGCTGGGCCCACATCAAATGTCTGCTCATTGGGGCAGGTGGATTCGACTAGGGGCTCATTCAGACGACCGTATGCTGTCCGCAAAAATGCTGATCTGTTTTTTTGCGGATTAGATGCTGTCCCATTCATTTCTATGGGTCCCCTTTCTTCCATTGCACGGCTTGGCAAAAAATGAAACCTGGCCTATAGGACAAGGCCATATTATAGTCTATGGATCAGCAAAAAACGGAATGCAATCCGTTTTTTGCAGACAGCATATGGTTGTCTGAATAAGCCCTAAGACAGTGGTTGTCCAGTTGGGGCAATCACTTTTTAAGAAAATGTGTGCAGTGGGTAATCTACCCTCAAAGGCCTGTGCGGGAGGTTTTGATCTGTTGTAAAAGGGTTTTCTGGCAGTAGAATGCTGATGACCTATCCTGATCGTTGGGGGTCCTACACTGCCACTGATCACCTGTTTGAAGAGGTTACTGTACTTGGCCTCTTCACAGCATCCCGGGTACAGCGCTGTTCATTGTATAGTGGCTGTGCCTGGTATTGCAGCTTGAAAGAATCAGTGCCTTGCCAGTACCAGTGCAGTTTACAAGTGGCTGTGAGCCCCCTGCAGTGTGAAGTCATCTTTTTTACCGTATTGAGTTCTCTTGGTTTAAGATTAGGGATGAGCGCACTCGGCGTACAAGGTTTGGGTTTTCTAAGAATTCCGTTATGGATTCCGCTACCACGGAATATTACCTCATTCCCGATAATTGCCCGCCTGAGAGCAGAGTTGATCTCTGTATTTCCATGCCGCTATCCCCTCAGTATGGGCACAAATGATCACTACTGTGGCTTTTGGTCCCCATACAGGACATATTCATTGTTTGCTGGCAGGAGATCTCTGCCTCCAAAGGGTGGTGTGCTGCTGGCAAGCGGTGATCTTAGCTGCCGCACCTGATGAGTGTCTGCTTGTCCACATTTATATGGTGAGCGAGTGTTGGTTTGAACATTCCCGAGAATCGGTCCAATAAATTATCTGACCATACAACTGATGGCCAGATTACTTTTTTCAAATGACTGGTTGTTTGCAGCCAAGTCTCTCTCCCGCCACCCCCATAAGTAGTGTACCATAGGTATCTTGTAGAAACCCTTCTTTCCCAGCGGACATATTTCTAGATGAATGAATGTGTATTCGCTAAGCTCTTCTGGTTGTCCCTGCTCCAGGCCTGGCCAATCCCTGGTAATGTAACAGAGCTCCACAGGAGTGAAGGGGAAGGAGTTAACACCATACTCAGTGTTCTTGTGGAGTCTCGGAGGAGAAGGCATTAACACGTTGGAAATGAACAGTATCAGCTAGACAGATGGTAGCAAATGCGTACTTCTGCCAGCAGCAAACACCGTTTGAGTCATCCTCACACATACAGTGGAGCAGATGGAGTTGCTCAGTAGAAAATAAGTTCATTTCACCAAATCTTTCCTTTGGAGTGTAACTTGAGAATCCAGCAGTGGTTCTGTACAGGCTGTGATCAAAGCAAGGAAGTCATGCACGTCCCTGTGAGGCCGAATTACGGTCCAGTAGCCACACTGTCCTACATTTACTAATTCTGTCTAATAGCTGAGACCAGGCGCTCCAAGTCGTGCCAGATTGATCGCTCTGGTGAAGGCCTTGTGATAGATTTGACACTTTTCTTATTTTAAGCTAAAATTAAATTAAAGTTAGGCTCCATTCACACGTCTGCAATTTAGTTTTGCATTTTGCGGAACGGAATTGCGGACCCATTAATTTCTATGGGGCAGCACGATGTGCTGCCCGGATCCGGAATCGCGGATCCGCACTACCGATCCCGAAAAAAAAATAGAACATGTCATATTCTTGTCTGCAATTGCGGACAAGAATAGGCATTTTCTATTAAGTCCCGGCAATGTGCGGTCCGCAAAATGCGGAACGCACATCGCCTATGTCCGTGTTTTGCGGATCCGCAAAACACACACGGATGTGTGAATAGACCCTTGTGGTATGTTCACATCTGTTTCTGGCAGAGAAACAGACTGCCGGATTTCACCATATTTGGCATAGCAGGATACTGCCATTTCCCGCCAGCACGTTAACTATAAGGGGATCTGGCTGGTTTCCGGCACTGATACCAGGTTTTGGCTGGACAAAAACCTGTGCATGCAGCAGTTTTTGTCCGCTGGAAACTGGCTGGATCCCATTATTGTCAATGGGGGTCTGCCGGTGAACGTCCGTATCCGGTTATGCCAGATATACTGAAATCTGGTAGTCTGTTCCTCTGACGGAACAGATTACTAAATCGGGTAGCAAAGACGTGATTGTAGTATTAGCTTACTTTAGACCAGGGATGCCCATCCTGCGGCCCTCCAGCTGTTGTAAAACTGCAACTCCCACCATGCCCTGCTGTAAGCAGATAGCTGTAGTCTGTCAAGGCATGCTGGGAGTTGTAGTTTTACAACGGCTGGAGAGCTGCAGGTTGGGCTTCCCTGCTTTAGACCATTATTTATGGCAGAACGCTAGTGCACTCCTGTAACAAGTCTACCGCATTTTACAATTCCACAAAAACGATACCCCCTTTCTAGACACATTTGAAAAGTTCCTAGTGAGGCCCAACCATCTGGAGATCGATAATAAGTAGTCTAAATTGATTTGCACTAAAAAGAGGGCACAACTTACACCCAGATGCTGGTGCAAAGAGCTTAGTAAATGTGTCCCTTGTGGTGTGCTGTGTCCTGGAAGCATTTACTGCTGTATGAGCCCACAGCATCCTTTGAGTACTGTATTAAAGGAGTTATCAAGTTTTATAAAAAAAAAAATTGATGGCCTATTCTTAAAGGGGTTATCCGGCAATTAATATTGATGACCTGTCCTCAGGACTCCCGGGACTCCCAACGATCAGCTATTAGAAGACGCTGGCGCTCTGTGAGCACCACAGCCTCTTTCTAGGCCGTGTGACGTCACCATACATAGGTCACATGGCCTAGTTGAAGCTCAGCCCCATGGAAGTGAATTAGACTGAGCTGCAATACCAAGCGCTGCCACTATAAGATGTATGGCTCTGTCCTTGGATTGCTGCTGGGAGCCCGCAGCACTCGCCAGAGCTTCGGTGAACATGGCGGCTCCCTTAAACAACAGATTGGCAGGGGTGCCGGAACTAAGACCTCTGCCGACGTGATAATGGTGACCTATCCTGTGAATATTAAATCATTATCCATTCCTGGGTAATCCCTTTTAAGACAGGGCCATCAATATTTGATCAGCGGGTGTTTGATTCCAGGCACCCCCACAGCCTCTTCATTGTTTACGTTGCTCCATACTGCACCACAGTCTGTGCTGGGTACTGCAACTTTAGGGCATGGCTGTAATACCCAGCGCAACCACTGTAAAGTACAGCGCTGCGCAGTGAGAACCAGTGTAGAAAAAATAAAATAAAATGAAGAAACTGCAGCAGCAGTCCGAGTGCCCAGGCCCCTTCAAATAGCTCTGCAGATCCACAGATCTGATATTAATGGCCTGTCCTGACGGTAGGCCTCCAGCTTTAAAGCCCTGGTTAACCCCTTTCAGCATTCATACTACATTACCTTGTAATATACTAGTGTGCATGAAGCATTAGTTGTGCTCTTTTATCTTTAGGGTCCATTATGAGACTGTGTTTGGCATAGTTGTACTGGTCCCCAGGATGATAGTGCTTCCTCTGCATCCTCTATACCTGTGATGGCTAACCTTTGGCACTCCAGCTGTGGTAAAACTACAACTCCCAAGATGTACACTTGCTTGGCTGTTCTCAGAACGCCACAGAAATGGAGCATGCTGGGAGTTGTAGTTTCACCACAGCTGGAGTGCCAGAGGTTAGCCATCACTGAAGTAGTTTGGCTGAAGTGCTGCTCTTCAGCTACATATTGGGAAGCTCATGGTAGTATGATAGCACTAGCAAAGAATTCAAGTACTGTTTAAACATTTCATTTTGGATTAAAACTTTTGGCTTGGTCTCTTGTGTTTTTTTTAATTTTTTTTAAATCCTTTAAATCTTAATCCTCAGTTAACACATGTTCAATTTACCATTGCCGTACTTCTGTTTCTCAAGACAGCAATACATTTCAATCAGTGTTTCCAAATTTTGTAATAAATATTACCTCCACAAATCATGAGAACAAGCGTCCCATGTGCCCCGTTTAAATGGAGCGATGGTCAAGCATGCAAAGAAAAATTGGGGGTCAGTCAGCACATCCTGTGCGCAGGTGCGCGTTGCCATGGCTGAAAGCACAAAGGCAAAAAATATATACAATGCGACAGCACTCTGCAAACCAAATAAAGTACAATAATGCCAAAGTAATAGAAAGTATTCTGGTGCTAATACTACGCTAATCAATTTGAGATGCTTGGCAAATCATTTTGTACAAAATTATTTGGCCCCGTCTGCCAAACGTCAAGGCGATCTCAGTAAGACGTCTTACTGACATCGCCTAGATATTTGGCAGACGGGCCCAAATAATTTTGTACAAAATGATTTGCCAAGCATCTCAAATTGATTAGCGTAGTATTAGCACCAGAATACTTTATATTACTTTGGCATTATTGTACTTTGTTTGGTTTGCAGAGTGCTGTCGCATTGTATATATTTTTTGTGATGGTCAAGGATGCTCACTGCCTCGCCATTCCAAGTCTATAGGACAGCCAAGCGATGTGCTATCTTTAGTCATATGGGAGCCCACGCCCCCATTCTTAATTTGGGCTCCTACCGATCAGTTACTTATCCCCCCCCCCCCATCCTGTGGATGACTTGTACTAACTTGAATACCCCTTTAATTGTGTCATGAAGGATGCACCTGTATAATTCACTGTGTTTCACTTCATTCCTCAAGTCAGTTCCATACTTTTCTGTGTGCTTCCAGTCTTATGCATTTGGATTGATGTGGCAAGAAAAATGCTACTTCCCATTAAAAGAGAAAATCCATTTCATTTACCGACTATTTATGACTGATCCGTCAAACTGTATAACAGCTATATACGGTTTTAATGTACGTGTTTAGAGGATTTGTAAGAAGATGACAAATTGGTGTACAGTACCACCAATTATTGGATGTAAATTTCTCCTAGTACGGCAGTGTTCCTCATTCACTGAGAGCAAACAGAGGTATTCTTGTCAGCTCGGAGGGGAGGGATCAAAAAAAGGGAACTGAAAGCTTTCTTTATGCTACCCCTGATGACCTCTGCTTTGTTCATTATGTCTAGGAGGTTTTATTACAGTAAAATATGTAGGGTGACATTGTATCCTTTTGTATCTCAGACAGGGTGTTGCGTTTTGCATGCAACACGATTGGAGCGGAATGGCCCCAGGGGAGCAGTTTACATGTGGTGAGGGACATGTCGCTTCTGACTGATTAGGTGACACTACCTGACCAGTCCAAGACCCCATCAATTTAATGAGGAAGATCCTCAACATTTACAGTGCAAGCAACATGGGTGGGATTTTAGAAACCTCATCCACCCTCTGAAGAGGAAACCTGAAAGGTCCTGGCAGATCCGCCACGTCTGGCCAAGGGTTGGTCCACTCCATATCATTTCTAACAATAATGAAACCTAAAGGATGTATTGATCCAGTACTTGCCCTGGAGATATCCTTTATTGGCAGATAAGTAGCGCTTTACACACATGTTTCCCAGTGATCTTACATATATTAGTTCTGGCTTCTGCTGGTCGTTTAGATGTATTGTGGTAGTATAGAACCCACTCACAGGAAACACGCTCTGCACTAATGCTGACTGGCAGATGGAATTTTAAGCATATCCTTCAGTCAGATCAACTGGGCATTTCTAACCAATTTATGGCTCATGTACACGACCGTAGCCATTTTACGTGACCCGCAATACACTGATACGTCCTGCCATCTATAGAACAGCCCTGTCTTTAGATGGACAACAATAGGACATGTATTTTTCTGCGGGTGCAACGGATGCGGACAGCACACTGAGTGCCGTGCTCATCTTTTGCAGCCCCTTTGAAGTTAATGGGTCTTCATCCATCTCACAAATAATGTTGATCGGATGTGGGGACAAAAGCTAGTCGTGTGCATGAGCCCCCATAGATTGATAGTGGTCTGGCTGGAGAAGAACTAGATTTTTTATTTTTTTTTGGCACATGCTTGTTTTTGTGCGATGTTTGCTGTAAAAACGTTATCTCCAGATGATATATGGGGAAATACGGGACATACAAGTTTTTTTTTCTTCTTTTCATTTTTTTCTCTCAGCTTTTCATCCCCTCTTCTGTAGGGCAAAAAGGTCCTACCATACATTTGTATTGCATAACTCGCTAAAAAAAGCTAGAAAAAAATTGCATGCGTTAGATGGTGTTTTTCAGTGGTAAAACAAACACTGTAGACAAAGTTCATGTGTGTGGGGGCCCTGGACTGTGTTCTGCTAAAAGATAATGGTCTTTGGTCAGAACCAGTCATGTGCCAATCTCCCAAAAAGACCACAGTTAAACTGTTATCTGTAGTAAGGCTGATTAATGGAAAAATGACCTCATGCACATGACTGTTCGGGTCCGCATCCGAGCCGCAGTTTTTGCTGCTCGGGTGCAGACCCATTCACTTCAATGGGGCCGCAAAAGATGCGTACAGCACTCTGTGTGTTGTCCGCATCCGTTGCTCCGTTACGTAGCCCCGCAAAAAAAGAAATAACATGTCCTATTCTTATCCGTTTTGCGGACAAGAATAGGCATTTCCACAATTAGCCTCCTGTTCCGCAAACTGCGGAAGGCACACGGGCGGCTTCTGTGTTTTGTGGAGCCGCAATTTGCGGACCGCAAAAAACAGAACGGTCGTGTGCATGAGGCCTAAAAGGGTATTCCAGTTAGATAAAGTTAACTACGTCCACGGGATAGGTGATAACTATTAGATAGGTGGGGGTCCAACCGCTGGGACGACCACTGGTTACGAGAACGGGGGCCTCTTACCCCCTGTAGCCCTCCTCTAATGAACGGAGCAGCTGGTCACACATGTCCATAGCCGCTCTATTCATTTCTATGGGCGTTCCAGGGGTTGCCGAATACAGCGCTTAGCGATCTCCCGAATTCTCTGTTCATTTCTGGGGGCTGCAGGGGTTACGGGGCCCCCATTCTCGTGATCGGTGGGGGTTCAAGCAGTAGCACCGATCTAATAGATACCCCCTGTTCTGTGGATAGAGGATAACTTAATCTAACCGGAATACCCCTTTAAGGCAGAGATCGAAAAAAATAAAGCAAGTTAGACTAACCATGAACGACATGACATTGAGAAAGTCTTTCAGGTAGAGTATTTTTCTGAAGCTGTCCGGTTTGACAGACCATAGCTGGCCGTGGCAGGACTAATGTGTATGGGGGCCTTCTGACTCGCAGTACGTAAGGAGTGGACACTTTGATTTCAGCTGCCCTGTCCTTTGGTTCTCGAGGAGATAAGCTGCTGACAGAGGTGTCTGTGATGCCTAAACTTTATTCTTTTCATAGTCTTCTGTCCCCAAATGACCCCTGTTTCTGATAATTAATGGTGATTGTCTAGCACTGCCAAAAACAGATTGTGGAAGGTAACCCCTATGACCCCTATTATCATCTTCTGGCTACACAAACTGGTTGGTCAAGCTGCTAGCAACATATGAATAAGCATTTTAACCCTTCTGGTGCTGCTCATGCGTGTGGTGGTTGTTTAATGGCTTAACTCAGCAAAGCGGTTTGGAAAATCAAAATTTCTTTCTTCTACTAGGAGAAAAAAAAAAGCCCAAATGGTCTTTTTGATACTATTAAATAGAATAGGAATGACCGGCGGTGTCTCTGACATCACCCGACTGCAGGCAGTCCTAATAACTCTGAGATTAGTAATAAGTACTGAGATTTTTCTCTGTCAGGGCTCAGGATATGTTCTGTTGATCTCAGACCTGCAGCACATAATGGCCTAATGGCCCCTGTGTACCTCACATCGGGCAAACAGAGGTCTTATTTGTCACATGGTGAGTTACGTTTAGGGGTGAATACATTAGTATATGGCGGTGCAAAGAGATGGGCCGCAATATGGGTTACTATACAAACATGTTATCTGAGATGTAATATATACAATGAAATTCTGTTAGGCCAGAACCATCGCATGGTCGGACAATTCTAATAATCCTGAAATGGTCCCTTGCCACAGAACTTCACATTTTAGGTGTCAAGGCCACTGCAATCCTCCTCTTCCAGATGTTAAAGGGGTTATCCCATGATTATTGTAAAGAATGAAAATGAGAGACCATATAGCACATGGCAACCTCTTTCTAACAAAGCTAGAACCAGCCCTGGACCTCACATGGATCCAGAGATCTCCCCTATTCATTGCTGCAGTTGCTCTGCCAGGTTTATTTCGGGCTGACAGCTCAGGAAGTGCCATTTCTCAACGGGTGTGTCCTGCAGCTGGTGCAATGCTGTATCAAGTGAAACGTGAAAGCAATTCTTCATTTGCTATCTTATATCGAGAAGATGCCAGTATCAGGGCTCAGGCAGTTTGTGATTTCCAAAACTCATAACGGAGAGGAATCCATAAGTAATTTAGTGTAGATAAGATAACATCCTGACAGCGGCATCGGGACGAAGTCAAAACGTTATAACTTTTCATTATCTTTTATGTGCGATAAATTACTTATGGATTCATCATCTCCATGGTGAACAATCACTAACTGGACATGCCCAGGTACTGGGCAGCCATCTCCTCCTTGTCCCTAAATAAGGACAGGCAAGGTTTCCAGTAGGAACATCTCTGGTCTTCCCTCTTTGGATTACGATCCAGCTTTACATAGACTCGTGCCTATGAGTTGCACCATTCTTTCAGGTTACTGCATGTCTGTACATTTGCAGTGCATGATCCTTTTGATTTAACATAATGAAGCACCCCCCTTTTTTTTTTTTTTTTTTTTTTTTTTTTTTGTTCTCTTGGATTCTTGGATATTATCTTACATTTCTTGGATCCTTTTGCGTCTAATGTTGAAGTCTAAATTGAGAAATTCTTGTAAATTTCCTGCAGGAGAGTGGCTCTTCCCATTCCTCTTTCTTGCAATCCAGTGACTGGCTGTAAGACAACTGACTGCAGATGGAGCCTCCCCCCCCCTTCCTGTCTTCAACCGGAGACCTAGAGTGTAAAGCCCCATCCCTGTGCTATAAAGATGGAAGAAATCAGCAGGAAGCTAACCCTTGAGTACTTTGCAGGATTTCTACAAGACTTGATTCAGAAACTTGCAGAAATCCTGTAGGGTGGACAACGCATTTCTAATCTCTGCTTGCAGAAGAGGTCTGTCACTGATTGCAGAATTTTCATTCTCCTCTACCAACCACATACTTTTCCTCTCTTTGAGAAGAAGTTCTTTAGCAGCTAAAGTTCACCTCAGATGCTGTAGACCACCTTTTTGACAGATTATGAACATTTCGAATCAGTAAGTGACAGGAAGGGTAGAAAAGTGTTTGGTCCATGGTTTAATAGTCAAAGGAAGTTATTCTGCTGCTCATCTCCTCAGGTAAAAAAAAAAACCTTGGTCCCAACCCTTATCTCTAGGGATGTCCCGATACCAGTATCTGTATCGGGGCCGATACCGGACATTTGCACGAGTGCTTGTACTCGTGCAAATGTTGCCGATGCCTCATGGCCCAGATCAGTGGTGGCGGCGTGTCCCATCTTCTTCCGGGCGGCGGCGTGGCCTTATCTTCTCTTCCGGGTGGCGCTGGCGCTGTTCCCAGCCGATCAGCGTGGGGACGGCAGCGTGTCCCAGCTGATCGGCGTGGGGCGGTGTTTCTAGTCCCGTGCGGTTGCCTATCACTGGGAGGAAGTTAAAGCCACTTCCTCCCAGTACTCTGGAGCATCTGCATGGGAAGGATTGCAGCAGGCCAGGTGGGTATGGTGGTGCATGAAATGGAGGAGAAAATCTGTTAATTTCTCTCCATTTCATGTTAAAACAGACAAAAAGTGAATGGGCATACATATGCCCATTCTCTCCCTTCATATGCCCATTCCCCTAGTTATATGCCAGTGTTTCCCAATCAGTTTGCCTCCAGCTGTTGCAAAACTACATAAAACTGTTATAATTGGTAATGGTATCGCAACTGTTATAATTGGTATCGGTGAGTACTTAAATAAAAGTATCGGTACTCTGCCTTAAAAAAAATATATATGGTATCGGGACATCCCTACTTATCTCCCCTGTCATCTGCCATTAGGAAAAAGTTAGGACACCATTTTACACACAGGATACTCAACTGGTCATGTCAAAATCAGCGAATTATGGCCACTAAGCATCTAATACAGGGATCAGCATCTCTGGCACTGCAGCTGTGCTGAAACCACAACTCCCAGAATCCTTCTTCCACTTCTGTGGGAGTTACAAGAACAGACGAGTAAGAGTGCATGCTGGGAGTTGTAGTTTCACAGCAGCTGGAGTGCCAAAGGTTGCTGATCCCTGATCTAATGTGTATGCTCAGCTTCACAGAGAAGTTTTCATTGGTCCTGTTTATTTAAGCGATGACCATGGATCCCAGGGGACATCTTCATTGATGATTGGGGCCAGCACCAACCCATTCTTGGGTAAGGTCGTGGTACCCGGTGGCTAGAAGTGTTTGTGTTCATGTAAAGACGTTATCTAGAATTTTGCTAATTATTTTGTATTGTAACTGGAGTTCCCCTTTTAAAGGATAACTGTCATTTTTTTTATTTGCTAGTTTATTAGAGCTAGGCATGTATACCTGAGTTAGTCTGTCAATGATTGTCAAAAGATCTGTAATTACCTTATAATAACAGCTTTCATTAATGTCCTCTGTCCCTTTCCACTGCTCCCTTAAAAGACCGTTGCTATGGCTTGTCTGTCTCTGGCTAAGAAGACAGGAAGACGGAGGGGCGGTCCTTCACAGTGCATGCTTGCATTAGGCTTGAGTGAGGAGGCGTGTCTCTCAGTAATCCAATCTGATTGGCTGGCAGGGAGCTGCTGACTACAGCAAATGTGTATGGAAAGGGAGGGAAAGCAGTTTTGGCCTCAGAGAACTGGCAGAGGAGCCATCTTGAGAAGGTCCTCATAATGTAAATGTTTAAACAGCCGTAACTAAGGGAAAAACTCAAGGAAAACAGTGGTATGTGAAGAAACCAAAGATTGCTTTATGCATAATGCTGCTGCTGCAGTAACATATGCTAAAATTGATTTTTTTTTTTGATAAAAACATGACTGTTACACTTTAAGTTACTAAATCTTGTCCTCCTTTGCAAATATCATTTCCCAGCTCCTCATACAAGAAAGCAGCTGTCATAGTTACTTTCCAAGCCTCTGAGACTGCGATATATAAAGAGATGCCATCAGGGACCATGTTGAACAATGTTTTGCATGTACTGTCATCCTTTGTTTTCCAATTGGCCTACTTGTACAATGGCTTTATAATCGTGTAAGATGGAGGACTGTAAAGTGAGGGGTGTATTCCATTTATAATGATGCCAGTATCTAAGCAGGATGCATCTGACTACGGCAATGTCATACATTCTTCTTAGTGGTGGAATATGTGGAGGAGTGGTTTGGCATTAGTGGACAGTAGGATCTTATGGGGCTGTACTGTCATTTCATATATAGATGGTTAAATGCCATGATGTGGAGGTACCATGTGACTGTATACAGCGTCTTTGAGTCGGCAGTAGGGGGCTATACTGTGTGCTGTACAGGCACTGTGCAAGGGCTACATGGACACTTTGTAGCATCAGTCCAGTGCATTTCAGTGATGACCATGGTTTACTCTTGTGTTTTAAAGTTGGCCTAGAGATTGCCAAAACCACTGTTGGAAATGCATCTGATTCTTTGAAAATGGCATTCGGTAGTCAAGTGTAGGGATCGACCGATTATCGGTTTGGCCGATATTATCGGCCGATATTGAGGATTTTGAACGTTATCGGCATCTATTTTGCCGATATACCGATAACGTATGGGGAACACAGAACGCGCTGCTCTGTGTTCCCTCCGCAGCACAGGAGAGAAGGAAGCAGTGTCTCCCTCCCCCTGTGCTGCTGCTGCCGCTGCCGCCAATGAGAGGAGAGAACATAAGAGGGGAGGGGCTGTGGCCGCTGCGCCACCAATGAAGATAAGTCTCTCAATCATTCATATACAGGAGGCGGGAGCTGGCTGCAGAATCACATAGCCGGCTCCTGACCTCTATGAGCAATAGCTGCGATCTGCGGTAGTTAACTCCTCAGGTGCCGCGGATCGCAGCTACTGCTCATAGAGGTCGGGAGCCGGCTATGTGATTCTGCAGCCAGCTCCCGCCTCCTGTATATGAATGATTGAGAGACTTATCTTCATTGGTGGCGCAGTGCGCCCCCCCCCCCCCCCTTCCCCCAGTATTAATCATTGGTGGCGCAGTGCGCCCCCCACCCCCATCCCAATCCCGGCCAATAGTAAAAACATTGGTGGCGCAGTGCGCCCCCCCCACCCAGTTTTACTCATTGGTGGCAGTGGCCACAGGATCCCCTCTCCCCTGCTCCTCCGATCGGAGCCCCAGCAGTGTAATCCTGGGGCTCCGATCGGTTACCATGGCAGCCAGGACGCTATTGAAGCCCTGGCTGCCATGGTAAGCTCCATGCTGCTGTGTGCACAGAGCAGCAGGGACAGTGTGAGCTCCTATTCACCCTGATAGAGATCTATCAGGGGGAATAGGACAAGGGTTCTAGTCCCTAAGGGGGCTAAAAGTTAGTAAAAAAAAAAACCACAAAAATATTAAGTATAAATGAAAAAGATTTATAAAAAAATAAAATAAAAAAAATATACATTAACAATAAACAAAAAAAATACACATTAACAATAAACATATTAATTTTCAGCAGATTTGTGTAGAATTTTTTTTTTTTTTCTCAAAAATGAAAATTCCCAGAATATCGGTATAAATTATCGGCCTGAAAGTTCACAAATTATCGGTATCGGCCCTAAAAAATCAATATCGGTCGATCCCTAGTCAAGGGCGTTCCAAAGAAGCTTCTGCAGGCTGATGGAATTTGCCCTTGATATGCCAATGTGCCTGTTATCTGACGAGTATAGCCTTCTAGCCAATGTTAGTGATCCCTCGAGATCCAATGGTCTCGGGATACAATATTTTCAACATGCAGTGGTCTTTCCTGGGCAATTGTATCTATGAACTAGACTCGAGACACGATGTCTGACTCATCCAACTAATCAACAAGGCCATTTCTCTGGTAAAACACCTTTACTGGCTGTTGAGTAGGTACTACAAGACCCTGAAGAAGCTTCTTTTCTCAACATAGAAAGTGACTTCCAGCTTCCAGCATCTATTCCGGTCTGCTTTATGAAGAAACTTGCTTTATTTGGGATGAAATTTTTGGCTTTGGAACCAATTACTGGTTTTCCAGAGTTGTGGGCTCAATTTACAATAGAACCAATTAATATTGTGACTGCTGTACTTGGTTTGTGTTGATCTGAATAACTTGGAAATATGTCATCTGTAGTTGTCCTCTGACATTTATTAGCCCCTGTATGTGAAACACAGTGAAGTTATTGGAACAGTGTTTCTCCCCCCCACAGCAAGAGCCAGGATTGGCTTCAAAGAGAATAGGACATATAAAGGAAGGGCTTCTCTTTCATGTTCCTACAGGATTCATTTATGGTCTAAGGGCCCCACCATGGCCGTATTCCGCCCCGCAAACAGGCTGTGTGCACCCTGCACTACTTTTTTGTGGTGTGCACAGTTGGATGCGAATCGCGGACCCTCATACAAGTGAATGGGTCCGTGATCCACATGCGGTGGCCCCACGGTGCCTGTGAGCCCGGCCGGCAGACAGTTGTGTGCATGAGCCCTTAAGGTGCATTTATATGTACCAACCAAGCGGGCAATGATCCGTAAGTGACCGTTCCTTACCCGTAAGGGCTTATTCACACGACCGTGCTTGGTCTGGGTAACACAGGCCATGTTTTGGCCGCATCTCCTGGACAGTCAGCAGCTCTCCTGACCCATACTGACTACATCAGTGTTTTATGATACTGACTGTTCCTATCAGATTGTGAGTCTTTTGTACTATGCTTACTACGATGCAGTCAGTTCAGGGGAGCTGAGGTCAGTCTAGGGTAGGGCGCTATCAAAAATATTTCCATGACAACGATAATAAAAAAATGATTGTGATAATGATATATATTGCAAAAACTACCCATTTAGAAGAAAAAGCACTTGGGGCTAAAAGGAGACAATATATTCTATGGGGCGACGGGTCACAAGGAGACATTATACTATATTATACAAGTTATAGCCCCCATAAGGTATACTGTCTTTGTTGCCCCCATAGTATAATGCCTTTCATTGCAACCTCCTGTGCCAGGTCAGCGGCAGCACGATGATGTGGTCATTGCGCTGACCGTGACCCGGCACAGGAGGTCACTGATATAATCGCGACATCCTGCGCCGTTCTACTGCCTCATGGGCTTTAGGGCTTGCGGCCAACTGCTGCCCTTGCCTCATGGCAGAAGCAGGCATGACATCACTAAAATACAGCGATAATTAAGAAACGGCTATATAGTCATATCGCCCTTTCTTAATACTGCAGTATATTGTACATGCTGGTTACTCGCCCAACACTAGGTCAGTCCAGGAGATGCTGCCGACACAAGGACCGGGTTTCCTGGACCCACCGCCTAACTGCCTGCTCATCAATGGAACAGAGAGCTGCGTTTATTGGAAACGAGCGTCCGTAGTAACATTCTTTCCTGGTAATCGGCCGGACAATTGTGCAGGGTAGATCTGCCTTTCCGGATTTGTTTGGTGAGTTGTACCAGCTCAGGGTGCCTCCCTGCAGGGTGTTTGTC
The DNA here is from genome assembly GCF_905171765.1 of Bufo bufo. Taxonomy (NCBI): domain Eukaryota; kingdom Metazoa; phylum Chordata; class Amphibia; order Anura; family Bufonidae; genus Bufo; species Bufo bufo. The sequence continues at coordinate 465,631,802 of NC_053389.1, read as the reverse complement.
TAGGGGGAAAATACTGCATGCACTGGCTCAATTATATGGCGGTGTGCACCAGTGTATATAATCTCTTGGCGTTTGTGTATTTTGTATAGGTTTTTCCAGCCGTTCAAAGTTGGAGCGTTAATGCAGTATTGGGGTGTTTCTGTGCGGAGTTTAATTGGCATGTACTACGGATGGTTTGCAGCCATTTCTTTAGAATGGCCGTATAGACCTTTTTGTTTTTGGCTTGGATCCACATGGCTTCATTGCAACAAGTGTCTACATAAAGAGTTGATGGCCCCTATATCTAATGCTGTAGGTACAGAATTTGCTCTGCTGATACAGATCCTCCTGTCTGTTCTGTGCACTGTTATCGCCTGTGTCACATGGCCGTATAAATGGACCGCCATTTGTGGCACACCAGCCTGTAAACGGTCTTTTTCTCCCTGCTCGATGATGATCTGTCCTGAGGACCCGTGCACACCGTGATAGCTGATTTTTGGTCTGCAAAAAAAGGTGTGGTTCTCGGTCTGGGCACACAAACCTGGAAATTACGGATATGTACACGGCCTAGTGAATTGTATGGATAGGTGTGCCTTCTCTTTTAAAAATGAGGAAAAAAAAAAATCCAGTGTTGTGCATGAGGGCTAACTTCTTTAGATCAGAATCTAGGGCGCTGCAGGCATGCATACCCGGTGGTGGCTTGGAGAAGAGACATGGGGACCCCCACCCATCAGACGTTGTGCTCTCTGCAGTCTGGGAATTATGGTGGCGGGGGATACTTCTCTTTAGATGCAACAGCAGGCACAACATACATTGAGGGAGCGGGCAGTATTAATTTTTGCTGTGTTCTGTAACGTCGCCCTGCATGGGTTTGTCAGGCCTCAGATGAACTAATTAGATTAATCAAGAAGCTTTCCTTAGATAATCATTTCGGGAGCCATTGCTTGTGCTGGAGCTCGCTGCTGGTAATGTGCAGTTGAAGGTCAAATGCTTAGCAGAGGATAGCAGCAGCGGCTTAATCTCAGGCAGGCAGTGCTTTAACATTACTTAACGATTGGCTTTATACATATCCCGGCAAATCGTGCCCGGACCCCGGCATATACTGCAGTGCTGTCCGCTGGGGTTTGTCAAACTGATCCAGTTGCCCTTAAATTAGACCCATTTGGCCGAGTTAATGAAAGCTGAGGCACTACATTTATCAGGTGGAAGTTTGTGTAAGGGCTCATGCACACGACTGGATGTATTTTGCGGTCCGCAAAAAATACGGATGACATCCGTGTGCATTTTGTATTTTGCGCAACGGAACAGCTGGCCCCTAATAGAACAGTACTATCCTTGTCCGTAATGCGACAATAATAGGACATTTTAAATTTTTTGGAAGAACACAAATACGAACGTACAGAAATGGAATGCACACGGAGTAACTTAATTTTTTTTGCGTACCCATTGAAGTGAATGGTTCCGCATATGGTCCGCAAAAAAAACGGACACAGAAAGAAAATAGTTTGTGTGCATGAGCCTTAAACGGGGAATTTACCATAACACCCTAATGTTCTGTTAATGAAAATAATTGAAAAGCCTCTGTCACCACTTCTGGCCTGCCATGAGATAACCGTTCTGGAGCATCTTGTGCCGTTCCTCCGGTATTACTCCTGAGTATTTGTGAATTAACTGACAACTGGGCATTACCAATCCTCCAGTGGTGGCACCAGGTCACTTTACAGGAGAAATACCAGGGACCGCACGACAGTGGGGCAGATTTCCTAATTCTGAAGGTGGTGACAACTTAGACAGGTAGTCTAGACACGCACCTCAGGCCGGATGATATGTTTGGTACAGGGATAGACCCTTTTTTGTGTAACTTTATACCAGCTATTGGTTGGCACAGAATGCCACATGTTGAGCCCCACCCCCTCGGTGAGCCAGAACCAGTGTGGCGCAAAAATTCCTGATAACATTAGTAAGAAAAGCTGCTTCAGGATCATTACGGTATATCATGACGTGCGCAAGTGTTTAGTAAATTAGACGTGTCGGAAGGCTAGGTGCACATGCTGCGTATTTGTATGCAGAAAATCCGCACCAAAATTGCTTAAGAACGCGCATAAATCACCACTATTTACGGCAGATTTTCTGTTTATTTTAACCCCATTGACGTTTCTGGGGAAAACCACTATATACTAAGTGCGGAATCGCACAGATTGTAAGCAAAGAAAGGTAGTCTGCTCTGAAGGCATAAACCACATATATGTAATATAGTAACTAAAACGCCAATACTAGAAGCAATCATAAAAAGGTTTATAAAATATATACTTAAAATAGGATAGAAGTTACCATGTGCTGCGGATATTAAAATCTCCACGGCAGATTTTACACGTAAAAAGGGAAAGTGTAAATAAGATTTATCAAATCCCATTCACTTTTTAGGGCAGTTACACTTGAAGGGGTTGTTTATTGTAAAGATATTGGTGGTCTATAGGGTCCACCTCCCAGCACCCCTGCTGATCAACTGTTTGAAGGGGTAGCGGCTAAAGCTACTGCCTTCATAAGTAATCTTGGCTGTCAGTGGTATGTGGATCCCCACAAATACTATATGAAACCGTATTGTTAGTGGGAGGCAGCACTGCAGTTTGCAGGCCGATGGTTTAAAGCGCGACAGCGTCGGGACAGACGTCACTTGACATTGCGACAGGTGTCCACTTGACCTTTAGCTCCACTCCATGGATGAAGAGCAGAACCGCTTTTATTAAATGCATACAAATTGTAAAGTGTGTGTAGTCTAAGGCTACTTTCACATTAGCGTTTTTTGCGCTTCCGTTACAATAATACAACCGCATGCATCCGTCATGAACAGATCCGGTTGTATTATGTCTTCTATAGCCATGACGGATCCGTCTTGAACACCATTGAAAGTCAATAGGTGACGGATTCGTTTTCTACCGTGTCAGAGAAAACGGATCCGTCCCCATTGACTTTCAGTGCGTGTCAGGATGGATCCGTCTTGCTCCGCACCACATCACGGACAGAAAAACACTGCTTGCAGCGTTTTTCTCTCTGCGATGGGGACGCAACCAAATGGAACGGAAAGCATTTTGGTGCATTCCGTTTCGTTTAGTTCAGTTCAGTTTTGTCGCCATTGACAATGAATGGGGACAAAACTGAAGCGTTTTCTTCTGCTGTTGAGATCCTATGACTGATCTCAATGGCGGAATAGAAACTGCTAATGTGAAAGTAGCCTTAGTTGTAAGTCTACAGCTCCTGCGCAGACTTGTGTGTCTCCATGGTAGTAGACTGGTCCTGTAGTCATGGCCATGCTTCCAGACCTAAGCTGTAGGGGACAGGTGGATGGCTGGTTTGTATCTTACCATGGAGACGTAGGGCCAGATTTACCATTAGCTCAGGTCAGAATAATGGAGTGAAAAAGTCCCAAAAAAAGTCCCAAACGCTAAAACTGCGCACAAATTTGCGACTTTTTTCTGCTCTGCACTATGCTCGCCAGTTTTCTGAAAGTGGGCGTGTTTTCTTATGTAAATGAATCTCTAGACAGATTTACTATTGGGACTATTTAAAAAGTCGCAATTTCACTCCAGTGAGGACCATGCATATCTTATGAGACTTTTTAATAGAACGTGCGACTTTTTCGTAAAGATGTGCGACTTTTGTAAAGCTGCTTACTGACGGATAAACTGCTACCGTCAAACCACATTTATTACAGTCTTAAAGGGCCGATCATAAATCTGACTTGGCTAAAACTGACTTTAGCCATATGTGAAAGTGGAGTGAACCTTCAGAGTAGTGATAAATCTGGCCCACAGAGTCTAGCTCTAATGAACACAGTGAAATTGCATTTATTTTATTTTATTTTCTATGTGTTGAAAAAATAAAAAAACAGATGCGAAGGTGGACTTTATTTGTGATTGAGATTTCTGAATATATTGCCAACTGGGTGCGGCCTTACAATAAACTAAGGCCGCCATTTGCGGAGAGCCGATGGGGCTTCTCTTCTGCTTGCACAGTCTGTAGCGTTGGTTTATTTGTACTGATTTTCACATGGTTTCTCTTTCCTTAGTGCATCCTGGATACCGTCACATGAAATGATGCAGAAGTTTACCATGGAGCAGTATTCACGACATATTTGTGGAAGTCCCCTTTGAGTTCTCTTTTTTTTTTGAACACCCCTTTAACATGAACTTGGCATAAAGTTCTTACCAAGGATTGTTTCATCAGTTTGGCTGAAGACCCCGCTGGATTTCCCGAACCTGTCTGTTCCTTTGACTGCTCCAAGGGATTGTCTGTGGCAAACATGGCAAACAATTCAGTTGCATATAGTGGGGTCAAAAACTCCATAAATGAAGCAAATCATGGTGGTGACTTTGGGATCACGGTGGAAGAGCTTCGAGCTCTTATGGAATTGAGATCAACGGATGCATTACAGAAAGTCCAAGATTGCTATGGAGATGTCTATGGTATTTGTAGTAGGTTGAAAAGCTCACCGCACGAAGGTAAATGACAATATTTCTTCTCATTTGCAAAAGCAGTTGATGTTCATGTTTTCAGAGTTCTGAGTGATTTGAAGACCTGGAGCTGAGAACATGGTTGTTTATGTGGCAGTGCTGAAAGCATGATCAGATCACACCAGTGCTATACTAAAATGGGGGAAAACCAGGAAAAAAATTGTCTTAGGCTACATGTACACGACCGTACGGGTTTTGTGGTCCGCAAAAAAAAAACGAATGCCACCCGTGTGGTTTTTTTTTTTTGTTTTTTTTGTTTTTTTTTGCAGATCCATTGTAACAATGCCTAAAACGGACAAGAATAGGACATGTTCTATTTTTCTTGTGAGGCTACGGAACGGACATACTGATGCGGAAGGCACACGGTGTACTGTCTGCATTTTTTGAGGACCCATTGAAATGAATGGGTCCACATCCTATCTGCAAAAGAAACGGAACAGACATGGAAACAAAAAACGTTCGTGTGCATGTAGCCTTAATCTGACCTAATGGGGGTTGTCAGAAATGGCCAGCCATTCAGACACACAGGCTTAGCCTCTTTTAAAGTCCAGTGGTCCACGATGCGTGGTCTCCAGATGTATGCACTCTGTTTCCAGATGCAGACCTATTGACTGGAATGGGTCCGCTATCTGCAAGATATGGCTAAAGATGGGACATGTCCTATCCTTTGAGGTGCAGAGGCACGGCCCCGGAAGCCCACGGCCACAGTACGGGCATGGAGCACTTATGGTTGTCTGAATGGACCCTTAGGCTACCTGCACACGTTGTGGATTTGTAAGCATGAAATTCTAACCCAGGGCTCGACAAATCCCAGGCGCCAGGTCGCCATGGCGACCAGAAATTTAGTCCTGGCGCTTGGGTATTTGTCAGCCCGTTTTCAAAGGTGCCCGGGCGATGGGTGAGGAGCTGCCGTTCTGTCCGGAGGCAGCACCGTTTGAAACAGCTCCTCAGTCAGTGAGTCACAGCACACAGAGAGCGAGACGCTGGCAGCAGGGAGGGGAGGGGCTCGGGAGGAGTGTAATCTGATCCTAGAGTGGAAGCTGCTTCTGCCAGCCCCTCCCCTCCCCGCCCACCAACCAATCAGAGCTGAGGCAAGGACTAGCAGCTCTAGGTCACTGACACAAGTACAGGAGGAGTCTAGAAAGAATCGAATGAGTCTCGGGTTAAAAGAATCTAAAGATCCTACAGTTAGTGACTCATTCGATTCTTTGAGTTAAAAGAACAGGTTACACTGAGGCTGTCGGCTGATGCTTTTGTTGCAGCAGTGATCAGATTAAGGGACAGGAGCAGAGAGATAAAAGTGACAGGACACAGTTTAGATTACAGGTTGAATTAACCCTTTAGGATCAAATTGGCTTCTCAAGGAGATATACATGTTAAAAGGCATCCCTTCTTCTGTCTCATTCAGTAGCTATATAACTAAGGCTACTTTCACACTTGCGGCAGGACGGATCCGGCAGGCTGTTCACCCTGTCGGATCCGTCCTTCCACTGTTTCGCCGGACCACCGCTCCGTCCCCATTGACTATAATGGGGGCAGAGCTCTGGCGCAGCACTGCAGTGCAATGTGAAAGGCCGCCGGACTAAAAGTCCAGCATGTCCAACTTTTTAGTCCGGCGGCCTCTCACCGCGAACTGCCGTGCTGTGCCGGAGCTCCACCCCGTCCCCATTATAGTCAATAGGGTCCGGGGACGGAGCGGTGGTATATGCAACATGGTATACAGCATTATTGTGGGGCTCTATGGAAAAGTGTGGGGGGGAGCACTATGGGGGCACCTACTGGGGGCTTTATGACGCGGCTCCGCCTGGCTCCTAACTTTTTTAGCTGGCTCCTAGATTCCAAGGAAATTTGTCAAGCCCTGTTCTAACCAAAACACAAAAAAACACACACAAATCTGCAGTATTTTGTTGAACTTTTGGTGTGTTTTTTTTTTTTTTTTTTTCATTTTGTAAAACGCTCCTAATCGGCGTTGTGTGTACCCTTAGCCTTTGTTTATGGGTTGCTCTGTGCTGAAGGCAATAGAAGGGGTTCCCAGGTAGGGTAATATCTCTGATGTCCATACATCCAGGGCTGGCTTCATGTCAGAACCGAACAAAAGTAATGATGACCCCCTGAAACCCAGTACCCCCGGAGTTTCTCTTGCATGTGCTGCTCACTCCTCCCCCCGACTTCCCTCCATTATTGCAGCGGTGTGCATGAAGCATGTGCGAAAACCTTACCTAAATCACAGTCCGTGTGAACGCACCAGAATACTCAGTGCTTAACCTGTTTAAAGGGGTTATCTGGTAATTAATATTGACTATCTATCCTCAGGACCCCCCAACGACCAGCTGTTAGACTGAGTGTGTCTTCCTAGGTCATGTGACATCACCATAAATCGGTGACATGGCCTAGTTGCTGTTTAGCCCCATTGAAGTGTATGGGGCTGAGCTGCAATACCAGTGGTAGCCGATGTATGGTGCTGTGCTTGGAGAGGCGCTGGCTGCGCTCACCACAGCTCTGGCAGGTGCGGCCGATCCCTGAAACAGCTGATCAGTGTGGGCCCGATTCCTGGGAGATCGGTCATCATTATCAATGTCTGGATAACCCCTTAAAGTGTGCTTAGAATTTCTCTGATTCTGTGATTAAATGTCCGCTTTATATCTGATATTATAAGCCCCCTCCCCCTCTGATTTTACAATATGCAGGAGAGTGTGCTGGTAGCATCAATATCTGCCTGTGGGCACCCTGACCACTTTACCGCACCCACCAGGAGCCCACCCAACCCCTCATGTGAACGTATTAATCCTTTCAGCGATGCTGGGCATCTCCTCCACCATCTTCAGCAGCGTGTAGCATATAGTGCCTGGGACATTAATAAATGGAACTGCCTTACCATGACTTTCTGATGAACCTCAATACAAGCGTCTTGGTTCCCCCATTAATTTTACTGTAAGCGTCTCCCAGCCCCAGTATGCCCTCATGCCTTGTAGGAGAGAAGAGGGCATGGATAATATAACCATTCTCCAGTGTTTTTCTTGCCACTTTGTGCCATTCCATTTAATTGTAGGAGGAATACCAGAGGAACAGCACAATGCAGAGTTAGGTTAAAGATGTTCCCAAATTATTTAATGAGAAATGCAAGTATTTACTAAGGGCTCATGCACACGAACGTATTTGCTTTCCACTTCCGTTCCATGTGTTTTTTTTTTTTTTTTTTTTTTGCGGACCGTATGCGGAACCATTCACTTCAATGGGGCTGTAGAAAATACAGACGTTACTCCGTGTGCATTCCGTTTGTCCGCATGGCCATTCCGCAGAAAATTAGTGCATGTCCTATTGTCCGTAAATCACGGTCCGAGGCCCCATTCAAGTCAATGGGTCTGAAAAAAATACGGCACGCACACGAAACACATCCGTATTTTGCGGATCCATACTGTAGAAGTGCTATGCCCAGCCCATACTGCTCATGTGTTTGGTGATTAATAAGTTACTGTTTCTGTACACGATCCGCAAAAAAACAGATCAAATACAGAAACCATACGGATATGTTTTGTGCAATAACGGAATAGAAGGGGACTAAAATCAGATATGGAACAATGGATCAGTGAAAAACGGACCGCAAAACAACGGTCGTGTGCATGAACCCTAAAACAGATGTCAGGAGAGGCGACAGGTCCACTTGAAGGAAGAAGGTCTCCTCTAATCTGCCTTCTCTTTTCAAGAGCCCCATAGGAGCCGCAGGGACTAAAGGCTGAAACTATGGTCATCCCACCCTGCCATTTTTGGTTGAACTGCTGGTTGACAACGTAATGTGTATGGGGGGATCTCCTAACTCCCCACCGACAGACACCCAGTCCTGTTGTATTCAGGGAGATAACCCTCCATAGGTCTCTGGCAGCGGCTTGCTTCATTCTCCCCATTGAACCGAGCATGCATGTGTATACGGGAGTTCATTACGAGCATACCTGTTACTACAGTTGGAGTAGTCTACTTCTTATGCGTGCGTTGAGGGCTCCAGCCATGAATATGCTGCAGGTTTCATTAGGAACATCCTGACATTTACCATTGTACTTCTTATTCCGTACAAGGCATTGAGTGACTGTCATTTGCTGCCTGTATTTTACCAGGGCAGGTCAAAAATTACCCGCACTCTGGCGGTGGAATTATTTTAATTGACTTTCAGAAAAGACAAATGCCTCATTTTTTACATAATCTCCCTAGGCCGAGCTGTGTAGTCTTGAAGCGTTACGTCAGTTCATTTGTGACTGTGGTGCGAGAGACATCGGCTGCTTCACTTGTGATTTGCCGGAAAGAAGAGCAGCGTGCAGCGATTTAGTTTTTTGTGCTGTGAGGGACATTTAGGCCCCTTTCAGACGGGCGAGTATTCCGCGTGGATGCGATTTCGCGAGTTGAACGTATTGCACCCGCACTGAATCCCGACCCATTCATTTCTATGGGGCTGTTCACATGAGCGGTGATTTTCTCGAATCACTGAAAATCGCAGCAAGCTCTATTTTGTGCGTTTTTCACGCAACGCAGGCCCCATAGAAGTGAATGCGGCTGCGTGAAAATCGCAAGCATCCGCAAGCAAGTGCGGATGCGGTGCGATTTTCACGCACGGTTGCTAGGAGACTATCGGGATGGAGACCCGATCATTATTATTTTCCCTTATAACATGGTTATAAGGGAAAATAATAGCATTCTGAATACAGAATGCATAGTACAATAGGGCTGGAGGGGTTAAAAAATAAAAATAAAAATTTAACTCGCCTTAATCCACTTGAACGCGCAGCCGGCATCTCTTCTGTCTTTCTTTGCTGTGTACAGGAAAGGACCTGTGGTGACGTCACTCCGGTCATCACATGATCCATCACATGATCTTTTACCATGGTGATGGATCATGTGATGGCCGGAGTGACGTCACCACAGGTCCTGTTCCTGCACACAGCAAAGAAAGACAGACAGAAGCGATGCCGGCTGCGCGATCAAGTGGATTAAGGGGAGTTAAATTATTATTTTTAACCCCTCCAGCACTATGCATTCTGTATTCAGAATGCTATTATTTTCCCTTATAACCATGTTATAAGGGAAAATAATACAATCTACAGAACACCGATCCCAAGCCCGAACTTCTGTGAAGAAGTTCGGGTACCAAACATGCGCGATTTTTCTCACACGTGTGCAAAACGCATTACAATGTTTTGCATTCGCGCGGAAAAATCTTGCATGTTCCCGCAACGTACCCGCACCTTTTCCCGCAACGCCCGTCTGAAAGAGGCCTTATCGGACTTCGTGCACAGTGTAGAGAAAGTGCTTTCTTTGTATGAATGGATAGAGGTGTGAACCATGAAGGAGCCAGATACCTGTCTGACTGATAACGTGGGTGTGCACGTGAACTGATTGTTGGATAGATGTGTGAGAGTGGATTATCGGCCACGGCTCTGCGGTGAAGACAGTGGTGCATTCCTGGCTCACAGCTCAGCCTAAATATTTTAAATGAGGGCATATAAAAGCTTGTGGACAAGGTGAGAAGCAGGGAGATTGTCAAAAATGATGCATTTGTCTTTTCTGAAAGCAGATTAAAATAAATTCTACAGCCAGAGTGCGGGTGATTTTTGACTCCTCGTATTTAAGCTCAATATTTATAGAAAATATAATATATTTTTTTAAAGAATTTTTGGCTGTTTTTATTTTTCATTTCAACAGACAAAATATTGTCCTTCTATATCAGCACAAAGAAAACTTTTGTACAGATAAGTATCCTTTACTGCTGCTGCGTGAGAAAAACTGTTAGTAATAGTAGATTGGTAGAATTAGGATGACGCTGAGAGCCCTATTGTCCTGATAGGATGAGATACTCTGACTCCCTCTCATCCCCTTCCCTCTGGTCGGATTGATCTGACTGAGAAATTCATGTGAGGCTGTGGAGTCAGGGACCAAGTAAGTATGAATCTTCTATTTATGGAGCAGGCCCAGGGCATTGCATTAAAAAAATGTTTTAATTATTATTCCCAGAGAACCCCTTTAAGGAGAGAGGCTTGCACCGTTGTCGGCACTGAAATCCCATTCATTGAACGCTTGGCAATGTAGTTTCATGCTCAGCATGTTCTTGGATAACCTGGCATTTGCTGAGCTTATGACTCCCATGGGGAGCACTTTCCACATTGTATGGAATCACTTACCTCAAGTAAAAAGATGGTTCTTAGTGACTCTACTTGCTCAGGTGGTGAGTTCAGAAACCTAAAGCGTGCGTTCCAGTTGCGGAGATTTGCTGCGTGCCATTCACCATTCTGACGGTTGCTCCTCCGTATCTGACAAGTGCACACGTTCTAAGGAACTGCCGGTTGGTCACATGTGGATTATTAACTGGCTGACGTCTAAATGTCATTCAGATAATCTTTGTGAAAAATGTCAGTTTTTCCCATGTGATATGTCAATGAGTAAAAGTAGATGTTAGGGGAGCTACCCCAGTCCGATATCTCCTGTGCCGCTGGAGGGCGACGAAGCTTATGGCGAGCCTCATCATAAGGCTACTTTCACACTGGCGTTTCTGGGTCCGCTTGTGAGATCCGTTTCAGCGTTTTGGTGTCCGCCTGACGATGCGAGCCAAACGGATCCGTCCTGACTCACAATGTAAGTCAATGGGGCCGGATCCGTTTTCACTGACACAATATGGTGCAATTGAAAACGGATCCGTCCCCCATTGACTTTTAATGTAAGTCAAGACTGATCTGTTTTGACTTAGACTTTATTTTGGATGAACAATGCAAACGGATCCGTTCTGAACGGATACAAGCGTTTGCATTATCGATGCGGATCCGTCTGTGCAGATACAACACGGATCCGCACCGAACGCAGGTGTGAAAGTAGCCTAAATTCAGAGCACCCTCCTGCAGTCTGTGCACCAGAAAACCAGTGTAAGTGATGAATACTCCCTTTTTATAAAATTCACATCGCCACCCATCCATTGGTTGAATGACCGCTATACAATGTACGGCGCTGTGCTTGGTGAGCAGGCAGACGGCTACGGTGCTCACAGGAACGCCAGTGCCTTGTCAAACAGCTTATTGCTGCCGACCCCCACCAATCAGATACTGATGACCTATCCAGAGGACAGGTCATCAGTATTTAAATCTCGGAAAACCTGCATTTTTATTTTTTATTCCAGTTTCCCGTGAAGGGGGTGTAGTAAACGACACCCAGTGTGTACAAACCAGTAAAACCTGCTTGGTCTTGGAGCCTCTCAGTAAAATGGGTTAACCCAGCCTTACTCGTCCGCCCTGTTTAACGTCAGGCAGTTGACCTTTTTCTCCCAGGCCACTGACTAATAGAAGTTTCCAGCCATTATTGTCCACAAGCCAATTTAGGTTTACCATTAAACGCTGTGAGCACGCTGCTGGAAGTATTGGCGGATTTCCTTTAAGACTCCGTATAGAAGCGTGTGCCCTAAGTGCTTTGGCCCCTAATCAGGGAAAGGGCTTTTAGAAGTCCATGTCCAATCTGAAGACTATTGTGACGCGCAGTGTCCGCATTCCTCACCGGCTCTCCGAGAGGAGGAGAATCCAGGCATGCCTCATTCACCATTGGAGTAGCTGGTTGCCATGGAAACTGACCAGTCGTTAAAAACACACTATCTTTAGATCCTGCGTTACTAAGACGCTCCATGATTTTAGTGATGTGGATTTTTCTCTGCATACACTTACATTTCTACAAGAGGCTGTTAATCCACGGGAGATGGGCTGCTACTCATTAACAGCCCCCCCGCCCAGACTGGACGCAGGCTACCTTATCTCAGTGTGCAGTGCCTTTAAGTGCAATTTATCCTTTCACGTGAGCTCAATTTATTTTTCCATGTAAGCTATTACTTGAGGCTGAAGAGAGATGGACTGCAGTGTTCTTCAGTAGACCAGAAATCCAGCAAGGGCTGACCTTGTGATTGATACTTTGATCCAAGTCCCTCAAAAAAATGAAGGCAGAAGCTTTTTCATATTATAACCATTATATAAACACATACAGTATGAATAAAAAAAAATATATATATTTATTTTATACATTTATTTATAAATTTTTTTTGTTCTTGTTTACACGTTTCTATTTTACCTGTTCCTTGTCTGGTTTTTGCTTTGCTTTTATTTTATTTTTTTATTTTATGTGCAAACTGGGATTTCTGTGGGGACATGGTCCTCCGAAGTGTCCTCCTAAATGGATAATGGGCGATGCATGACTGCAGGGTTTGTCTCCAGCCATTCAGCAGCAGTTACATAGAAGCTGACCAAAATAAAGGTTATAAGGCATAATGAAAAGGTCCAACCTGTAGGGTGCTGCCATAGGTCGTGGCTATGCTGCTTTTTGAGTGCAACAAAAAAAATACCGCATCAGCCAAAAACACATTGCAGTTTGTGCAGCAGCATATCCACATTTACGTTTCGTTTTCTTACAGCAGAGGGGGAAAAAAATTGCGAATCACACACTGCGAAACTGAATTACATTAATTACAAAACTGAGTTGCATTAATCCAATTTAAGGCCTCTTTCACACTAACGTTTTTTTCCCGTTTTGCGGGCTGTTTTTTGGTTCCGTATACAGAACGTATTCATTTCAATGGTTCCGCCCAAAAAATTTAATGTACTCCGTATGCATTCCGTTTCCGTTTTTCCGTTCCGTTGAGAGATAGAACATGTCCTATTATTGCCTGCAAATCACATTCCGTGGCTCCATTCAAGTCAATGGGTCCGCAAAAAAAAAAAAACGGAACACATACGGAAATGCATCTGTATGTCTTCCGTATCCGTTCCGTTTTTGCGGAACCATCTATTGAAGATTTTATGCCCAGTCCAATTTTTTTCTATGTAATTACTGTGTACTGTATATGACATACGGAAAACACAACGGAAACAAAAAACGGAACAACAGATCCGTGAAAAACGGATTGCAAAACACTAAAATAGCCATACGATAGTGTGAAAGAGGCCTAAGCCTGATGTATGTTTCCCCTTCCTGGAAAAAAAGTCAACATTAGGGCTCATTCAGACGGTCGTATGCTATCTGAAAAATGCGGTTCTGTTTTTTTTTTTTTTTTTTGCAGATTAGATACAGACCCATTCACTTCTATGGGGCCTTTTTCTTCCGTTCTATGGTTTTGCAAAACAAATAAAACATGTCCTATACTCGTCAGTGAAAATCAAGACGTGTCCCTATTGAAGTCTATGGGTCCCCAAAAATGTGGAATGCAATAATTTTTTTTTTTTTGCGGACATGCTGAACTGCCTGATAAAAAAAAAAAAAAATAACTGCATTTTTGCAAATGGCATGCGGCCATCTGAATGTGCCCTAAAGCGCAGGTAGGCCTTCACGACGTCTGTGTACTTGTTGGCACGTTAAAGAGCTTTGTACTTTCACTTAAATTAATAGAGAATGGTGAGATTGGCAAAATCTGCCTGGATCCACCTAAAAACTGTAAAGTCATGGCCAATAGGGCTCACCCTTCCACTGCCTATTAGATAAGATCTGTCTCTAGTAAGGCTAGTATCGCACCTCCAATATGAATCAGACAAATGGAGGATCGTCCAGACACAAACTGCAGGATGCAGCAGTTTGTGTCCGGCCGACTCTCCATTTGTCTGCTGGAACAGCATACGGGCCTCCACCGCACCCCATTAAACTTGGAGGCTGGCGGGCATTTCACTGAGATTCTGAGCCTGATAAAAGCACTGCCTCAACACAGTTTTAGAAAAGAAGCGCTTGTGTGTCTGTAAGGGTGGGTTCACATCACGTTTTTTTCTATCCATTTAACGTAAACTAATGCGAAAAGCATAGCACTTCATGCTGAAACAAGGGATAATATGGCTGAGGAAAACAAAATGGAAGCCCAAAAGAGACCTGTTCCTTCAGTTATGATTTCTACAATGAAGCACAGCCATTATGCAAACTTTTTTTTTTTACTCGGGTATGCTTTAAAGATGGCCCCTGCTTCAGAGTGTAGCAAGCGCCATAGCCACCAGTTTCTGCAGTTTCACACAGCGGTCAGTTATGCCATGCTCAGGAGGGTTTTCCCCACAAGCGTTGCCCTCCTACTGTCCAGACAGCTTCTCTGCACTTCTCTCAGAGGCAAGTAAATGTTTTTAAATATAAACATTTTTTAATTAAAATCATCCATTTCTCCATAATAGAAACAATAAAGATAATTTGCAACGCCATGTCCCAAAACGCCTGAACTGTTAAAATAAAAATTGCAGATTTGCTGTTTGTTTATCCCCTAAAAATTGAATAAAAAGCGATCCAAAAGTTATTCAGACCACAATGGTATCACTGAAAACTACAAGAGTCCTCACACAGCTCTGTAGATAAATGTAAAAAAACTTGAGGGCCAAAATAAGGCGATGGAGACCATTTTTTTCCAAAGTTTTCCATTTTTTATATATTTAAACACAAGAAAAACTCTATAAATGTGGTGTCGCTGTAATGTACTGGCCCAGAGAATGAAGGGCACAGGTCCGTTTTACCACATAAGGAACGCCATAAAAACAAAACCTATAAAACACATTTGGAGTTTTTTTTCCAGCTTCCCACGACATCATATGCAGTATTAAATGGTGCAATTACACAGTACAACTTATCCCTAAAAAAAACAAGCACTCCAATGTCTGTGTGAATGGGAAAATAAAAAGGTTATGGCTCCTGGAAGGCAGGAAATAAAGAAACGCAAAAATGAAAAATCCCTTAATAAAAGTGGTATTCCACAGGATAGGAGATAACTATTAGATCAGTGAGGGTCCTACCACTGGGCTACCCAAATGAAGAGTTCATTTGGGTAGCCCAGTGGTAGGACCCTCACTGATCTAATAGTTATCTCCTATCCTGCACTCCATTCAGTTCTATGGGAATTCCGGAGCTAGCCAAGCTCGGTACTCGACACTCTGGAACTCCCCTAGAAATGAATGGAGCGGCCACGCGCATGCCCAATTCGGGTACAGGGACCCCATTCTTGTAATTGGTGGGAGTCCCAGTGGTAGGAACCTCAGTGATCTAAGTTATCCCCTCCTGGAATACCTTTTTAATGGGTTAATGCATATTTATTTATTTGTAATGTTTTGATGTGTGGCAGCACCCTTAGGCCTCCTGCACATTTTTTAAAAAAAAAAATTTCCGTTCCGTTTTTTGCGTTCTGTATATGGACTGTATACGCAACAATTCATTTCAATGGGTCCGCAAAAAAAAAAAAAAAACGGAATGTACTCTGTATGCATTCCTTTTCCTTTCCGTTCAGTTTAAAGATAGAACATGTCCTATTATTGTCCGCATAACGGACAAGGATAGTACTGTTCTTTTAGGGGTCAGATGGTCTGTTCCGCAAAAAAGTAATGCACACAGATGTAATCCGTATTTTTTGCGGAGCGCAAAACACTGAAAGCCATACGGTCGTGTGCAATAGGTCTTAGGCCCCTTGCAGACGAGCGTGTCCGGATGCCTCCCGGTGCATTGCGGCAAACCCGCGTGAGTAGGTATGCAATTGCAGTCAGTTTTGACTGCGATTGCGTTCCGTTGTTCAGTTTTTATCGCGCGGGTGCAATGTGTTTTGCATGCCCTATTGTACTAAGCATTCTGTATTCAGAGTGCTATTATTTTCCCTTCTAACCATGTTAGGTGCTAAGGGTATGTTGCAGTTAGTCACAAAATCTGGCTGACACATATCAAAAGTATAATAAAAACGAGCAACGTAAAAATAACCCTTAACAGCTATACAACAAGATGAATGAATCCACGGGGGCCATAGGGCATGAAATTCATCAAGGGCTCCCTGATACATATACACTGTTTTGTGAGTAAGGGCAGGAGCTAGTCACGCTTTTGAAGCCACGGAGCGCAGGTTGGTACGTTATTAGGGATGAATGAATCGACTTTGGACATCTGAAGTCAATTTGCATAAAACTTTGTCTCAATACTGTACGGAGCGAGCTCTCCTTACAGTATCAGAATGTATTGGCTCCGATGAGCCAGATTACCATGTGGTACTTGGGAACCGAACCTGAGTTTGGGAAATTGTTTTTTAGAGTAGAAACCAATTTATGAAGTTATTACTCAGTCTCGCGAGACTTCGCAAAGTAGTAACTTTGGCTCATCTAAGCCAATACATTCTAATGTACAGATCGCTCGCTCCGTACAGTATTGAAACTAAGTTTTATGCGAATCGACTTCGGATGTTTCACCTGAATATCATCCAGGCCTCTGCAGATATGTTGTCCACCAGAAGGCATCCATAGAGCACAGAAATACTACCCTTCAAGGTACTCTTCTGAAAAGAGGCGGTATAGGAAAGTCTGGGAACACAATTGAGCAAGATGGGCATGTCTCAACTGGATGTACCGATGTAGGCTATAGTGGGGACAAGTAAGGGCGCTTTCACATGAGATGCAATGTTCTGAATGGACAGAATCCTGACCCAATCATTTCAATGGGTCTGTCACTTCAGCAAGTGGCATTTCTCATGTAGACTGAGTTAATACAAGGCACTTACTAATGTATTGTTATTATCCATGTTGCCTCCTTTGCTGGCTAGATTCATTTTTCCATCACATTATACGCTGCTCGTTTCCATGGTTACAGACCACCCTGCAATCCATCAGTGGTGGCCGTGCTTCCACACTATAGGAAAAAGCACCAACCTGTGTGCGCTCCTGCTGCCTCGGCCACTAGAGAGGCTGGCATTTATTTTATTTATTTTTTGATCACCGATCATCTCTGCGTTCAGGAAAAATCGCAGTATGTTCCATTGTGTGCTTTTTTTTTCATTTTTTTTTCTTCCTCCCCGCACAGCCCTGCGACTTGTGTGAATAACGGAAGGCATCCGGATGCAATGTGTTTTTCTCTGGTGATTGCTAGATGTTATCCTACAGATTTTCTTCTTGTGCGTGACCGCGCATTAAAAAGTGATTGCTTCCACGTGGAAACTACTGAAACTCTGAACGCAGTCTCGGGCAGAACTGATTGAACGGTTTCCCTATGTGTATCTCTTGTGTGACATAGGCCTCAATTCCTCCTTCAGTGTAGAAGGATTTAAGTCCCCTACTAGCTGTGATTTGAGCCAGACAGCAGGATCAGGAAGGGGAACAACTCAAGTAACTGATATTGAACCAACCATGGTGCGGAGGACCACCATAATAAGAGAGAACTGCTTAGCTTGCTTGCAGTATAAAGTTACATTTAAAGCAAAGAGCGGATACTTAAGCATATCTAGAATTGGAGATTAAAGTGGACAGGTCATCGGTTACCAGCCCATAACCCTCTGCTGCCCCATGCCTCCCCAAGTAATAGTCTGAGATAGCTGTGCCGCTATGTGGTAAAGTAGAGCATCAGCGACCGCCATCCCATGGGTTCGGCATTGTACACGAAGATGATTTACCACCACACAAAGGCCATAAGAAGGGAATCAAGAGTTTGAAAGAATGTCTGAGAAATACACTCAGGGCGAATGAGTCCATGTTCACGTTTTAGATCTCACAAATTCTGAAAGTAGGGAGAAGTTCATAGCTATAAAATGCGGAATGTGCCGACTGACCTGAATGCCTAGATGGGAGCTACACCACTGTGGAGGATCAGGCGCAGTCTAGAAGCATAAGGCCCCTTTCACACGGGCGAGTATTCCGCGCGGATGCGATGCGTGAGTTGAACGCATTGCACCCGCACTGAATACCGACCCATTCATTTCTATGGGGCCGTTCACATGAGCGGTGATTTTCACACATCACTTGTGCGTTGCGTGAAAATCGCAGCATGCTCCTCTTTGTGCGTTTTTCACGTAACGCAGGCCCCATAGAAATGAATGGGGTTGCGTGAAAATCGCAAGCATCCGCAAGCAAGTGCAGATGCGGTGCGATTTTCACGCACGGTTGCTAGGTGACGATTGGGATGGAGACCCGATCATTATTTTCCCTTATAACATGGTTATAAGGGAAAATAGCATTCTGAATAGAGAATAAATAAAAATTTAACTCACCTTAATCCACTTGTTCGCGCAGCCGGCATCTCTTCTGTCTTTATCTGTGAGCAATAGGACCTTTGATGAGGCCACTACGCTCATCACATGATCCATCACCATGGTGATGGATCATGTGATGGACCATGTGATGAACGCAGTGACGTCACCAAAGGTCCTTTTCCTCACAGATGAAGACAGAAGAGATGCGGGCTGCGCGAACAAGTGGATTAAGGTGAGTTAATTATTTATTTATTTTTTTAACCCCTCCAGCCCTATTGTACAATGCATTCTATATTCAGAATGCTATTATTTTCCCTTATAACCATGTTATAAAGGGAAATCATACAATCTACACTACAACTAACCTAAGCCATGAACGTCTGTAAAGAAGTTCGGGTCTGGGTACCACAGTCGTTTTTTTTTATCACGCGCGTGCAAAGCACATTGCACCCGCGCGATAAAAACTGAGCAACGGAACGCAATCGCAGTCAAAACTGACTGCAATTGCGTTCCTACTTGCGCGGGTTTTCCGCAATGCACCGGGACGCATCCGGACCTAATCCGAACACACCCGTGTGAAAGAGGCCTAAGGGTTTTATAGCAATTATCGAGACTGGAAATTGTTCAATTAGATGTGACGAGGGACGTGGATCTGCATAAAGACTCACCCGTTCCTTCAACCCATGCTCCATGTAGGAGGGGCGACAAGGGGCACTGGAGGAAAGGGGTCTGATAACCAACCATTTACAGGGGCACCCAAGCAATACATACATGGCCAACACCAAATATCTCTAAGGTGGCCCACGAGTATGGCCAGTGGACACTAGTGCCAGTGTTAGGGCTCTTTCACACGAGCAGATGCCGTGCGTGGAATCTGCTGCATAAGAGTGCCAAGCCCCGCTCCGGACAGCAGAGACACGGACATAACATGACTGATAATGCTCTGTGCCTCTCTGTGATCGTTTTACTACAAAATCACAGTGAGATAAAGTTGTCACTGGGATTTTGTAGTAAAAAGGGCACAGAGGGGCACAGAGCATTATCAGTCATGTTAGGGTACTTTCACACTTGCATTGTTGGATTCTGGCAGGCAGTTCCATTGCTGGACCTGCCTGCAGGATCTGGTAATCCGTATGCAAACGGATAGCACTTGTTTCCGGATCTGGATGTGGATCCGTCTGGCAAATGCATTGAAACACCAGAGCATGCTGCAGTATTTTCTCCGGCCATTACCGTAAGAGGGACTGAACTGATCCTGATGCATATTGAACGGAATGCTCTCCATTCAGAATGCATTAGGATAAAACGGAAGCAGTTTTTTTCCGGTATTGAGCCCTTGTGACGGAACTCAATACCGGAAAACTTTAACGCATGTGTGAAAGTACCCTTAATGCTCCGTGTGTGTGCTGTTTGGCGCGCGGCTTGGCACTCTTTCACGCAGCGGATTCCACGCACTGGATCCGCTCGTGTGAAGTCGCAATTTGTGGCATGTCCCATAGTGACACCATTGAAATACATTATTTCAAAATTTTGTGCGACTCATGACTTGATGTCTCCATGTTGCTGGCATTTTTTTTTACGTGTGGAATGCGGACACATTTACTTCAATGGGGCTGTGTCATCTGTAAAAATATAGAACGTGTCCTATTCTTGTCCGCGTTACGGACAATGATTGGACTGTTCTATTATAGGCCTGTCGTTCCGTTTCGCAAAATGTGAAACGCACACGGCCGGTATCTGTGTTTTGCAGATCTGCAGTTTGCTGCAACAGAAAGGACACACTCCATGAGCTGCCAGTTTAACATACATCTAGCAGAGTAATTGGAGCAATGAATGGGGAGAGCTCTGGACCATGTGAGGTTCTAGCCTTGTCATGTACTATATGGCAGCTGACTTTAATGTTTTATAAGATAACCCCTTTAAGCATCTGAAAACGAGGTGTCAAGAACTGCCTATTATGTATGTGCCTTGTTGGCGTACACATGAGCAGGGTGTGGACATCGCATGTCCTGTCACTATACCCTCCTGTTATGAAATGGTGGGATTTTCGCAGGAAGGATTTGTGACCCATTACTGAAATCCATTGCTACATTCAGGAAAACTGACTGTCCACAAGTCACTGGCCTTAGTATGTGCTTTTAGGTTACGAGGCAAGTGACAGTGTTTCAGAAGATCACCAGGCTCACCAAGTCACCATCCATAGGCCATAGTATAAGGTAGTACCACCGCACTAATGTGCACTGCTGTCCAGCACCTCGTCATGGACTCAATGAATGCTGCGCCTTCTACTTGTACCCCTCCTCGAAAAGGCCTCAGGCCTGTGTCCACTTCTTCCATAATGTCGAAGTCTATGGCCCTGATTTATCATGCTTCAAGAAGTCCCAAAATGTTGCTTTTGCGACACCGCTCCCTCCAGTTTTGTATTGTGGGTGGAAAATTAGGTGAGGTTAGCAGTGTTAATGCGTTTCACTCCAGATTTTTTTTTTTTTTTCCCAAAAAGGCTCACTTCAGAAGGAGGGTGGAGTAAAAAAAACTGGAGAAGCTTCTCTAGATAAGTGTTAGGTCTAAGGATGAGACAAATATATCAAGTAACACGAGACATTTTATAAATCTGGCATAAAGTACTCCAACGCAGACTCTAGTATTCCTCTCATAATAAAGTCCCCCCATCGTCTGTTGCATGTACTGGATCGGAAACGGGTCTTTCCACAGCTCCTGCAGACTAGAGCGTGACCACCACCATCAATAACCCCAATATGTTCTAGTACACAGCTCTGTGGTGGCTCCTACCACCTGGGCCCTGGGCTGCAAGTTGCCAATGTTTGCGGGCAGCCTGACTTTGTTATTGGAATATCTGGGTAGAAGGCCTGCTTACCTCTGTTTATAGAAATATGCAACGTGACTTTTCTGAAGATGTTCTCATGAGACAAGAAGTCTAGATCTACCCTTTAGGCCATGTGTGATGTGCACACTGTATTGTCAGCATGACTCGACTTTACATCAGGGGCTTTCCCCGCTCCGCATATCCTAGCAATATAGGCACCCTGCCGCTCAGCTGTTTGAGGAGGCCATACACCCTGGTAAGAGGAGTTGCCTTTTTGCAGCTTATTAAGCACAGCGCCACCCACAGGGATGGCATCCGTGCTTGGTGTTGCAGCTCAGCCCCCTTCACTTAAATGTAGTGAGCCCCCATTCCATGTGTCTGATGAATGTGACATCATGGCCTAGGAGAAGGCCGGGGCATCACTGGAGCACCGTGGCCTCTTCAAATAGCAGGGTTGCCTGGAGTCGGACTCCCTGATGACTTATCCTAAGTATTAAACCTTCTTAACCCATTTAAAGTATGGCTGGGTGATTATGGCCTGAATCTAAAATTAGGATTGATTGAACATTTTACCTTGTGTGACTATTGAAAGATTTTGTTAGTTGTGAGCTGGCAGGTGGCGGGCCCTTCTCCTGTTTCCATAGATGGCGTACATAGGGAAGCAACAAGACCTAGATTGACTCGGCAGCAGTCTGGAACCACTGTAGTATCGCTGGCACTGCTGCTATTGATGGGAGTACCACCTGTCAGTGGGAGGGCAATATAGATGCACGTTGTACCCTTTCTGATACCACAGCTGGATGTGGTAGGAGTGCCTTTCTATATTGTGTATATTATACTAATTACTAAGTCTTTCCTTATGATAGTACAACATATCTGATTACCGCAGCAGCCGGCATGAAAAATGGCCATATAAAGATGGTCACGCGGTCCGCGCTAGCCTGTGATTTTGGAAAATTCTGCCTAATATATACCCACTGGTACTCTTTAAAGGGGTAACCCAGCTTTAACCAGCCGTGTCATAATTGCATTTAGTTTAGATAGAGGACCTTGTTTTTGTGTTGCAGAGGACATGGCATATTCTTGGCAGTAGACATGAAGGACACAACTCCCCCCTTTGCACACATTTATAGAACTAAACATATCAGGTTTGCACATTTTAGAAACGTGCACTTTCCTCTACCTAACGTTACTATTCTAAGGGGTTATCCACTCCTATAGAGAATCCATTTTGTAAGGGAGAGAACATCACTATCTGGTGGGGGGGGTCCAACACCACCCACCCCTGCCATCTTGGTGCTGGAACCACACAGCTCTATCCGCTTACTACAGTGCTGCTCTCATTCGTTTCAGTGGGATCAGTGCTGCAGTAACCTGCGGTGTCCACCGCACAATGGACGGCGCACAGGAGCTACTGCAGAGCAGCTGATCGGCGGGGGGAGGGGTGTCAGACCCCACTTGTAAAGGAACAGGCAACCCCTTTAAAGCTTCATAAGCAAATGTGTCAGCAGGTTCAGCCACCCAAACACTATTGTGTACGAGGGTCTTAAAGGAGTCTTTTTATTTTTTTTAAATTTTTATTTTTTATTGATGACATATCCTCAAGATAGGTAATCAATATCAGATCTGCATGGGACGACTGCCAACACCCCCGCGGATCAGCTGGTTGAAGAGACGGCGATCAGGTGTAATTACAGCTATTCACTTGAACAGGAAGGAGCCATCCGATTGAAGTAAATGTAATTACACTGCTAGCCCCTGCAATGTGGATGGCACGCTTGTACCAGCCCTGTGGTCTCTTCAAACAGCTGACGTGCCAGATGTCACCCCTCCCACCCCGGTCGATCCTGAGGATAGGTCATCAATCTAAATGAAGCAGACATCCCCTTTAAGGCTCACACAACTACCCAACTCCATGTCAAGATGGCTGCTGCTTGGCTGTTAAATTGTAATTGCCTGTTAGAGGGGTAGAGGGCAGTATTCTCTGGCTCTCATACCTGTATGGGCATTTGTCTGGGTGAAAGTACATGGGCACAGCTATATGATGGAGACTAGTTTTATTCTTTGAGGCTGCAGCAGTGCTGTAGGTATACGGGTATGCAGGGGCAGTACGGTGGCTCGCTAGTCATGCTTTGCTTGCAGTCAGGCAGGATTCATATTGCAATGTCAGTGTCCTTTGACACCTGCCCGAGAGCCCATTCACTCAATGGAGGCCAATACAGTGTCCTTTTGGCCTCTTTCTGCTGTAAGGACTAGCGCATCAGAGCCTATAGGTGACGTATATCACTCTCTATGGGTTTATGTCTTCCCAGTGGGTTCCTCCAGTGTACAGTAAAAACGTAGTGTGAACATTACCAAGCAATGATCGATTGGGAAATTACGGGTGACGTTTTGGGTTACTTCTGGGTACTATTATTTCATCTCACACTCTAAAAACAGTTTGCATCTGAGAACACGGATTGTCCTGATGCTACAACCACGGGTAATTCCCACCGTAATAGACGGTTTTATGCGTCCATTATTATGGTGCTCTAAACGACGGTAACATTTTTCCTCTATGGAAGCCCGTGAAGGATTAATTGAGACTTTAAGTGCATAAGTTATGTCTCTTCATTCTGTGGTTAGTGGTACTATGGACCAGGCCTTTTATTACTTTAACCCCTTGCTAGTCTTTTCTGCTACGCTGGTATTCCGGACCTTCCTGCGCCCGTTTTAGCTACTTTGCACAGTGTTATCTGACATGGTTTGGAGACCAGTATTGGTGCACATGTCTTTGAAGCCGTCGCGTGTTGTGTCCATGATAATGACTGTGTTCAAGTGCTTCCACTTTGCTACTCATGAGAACGTTGTGCTGGTGAATGTTACATCACCTCGGCTGAGAACGGTCTATTGGTTCTGGCGGATTCTCCATTGAGCACACATTCACAGTGGTTTGTATGTCTTGTACTGCATTCATACTGTCGGTGCCATTGATTGTCCTGACGACACTTGTGTACTTGCTTTGAAAATCCATGTCCGAATAGTCGTATAATGCTTCATGAAAGTTTCCCATGTTTCATGTCTAGAGAGCTCATAAGGCAAGGTATATTTAGAAGCTGAACTTGGCCTCCACCCAGCTAGAGCATGACGCGCTCCTTTCAGTGACCCTCCACCCTTGCTCCTTCAGTCTTCCCCTGCTCAGTACAAGGTGCAGTCTGTCTACATAGTTCTCGAGTGAGCATGTTGGCCAGCAGTAGTGTCGACGTAGCCTGCAGCTTCTAATCAGCAGCAGGGGAGGAGGTGCACTGAAAGGAGCTTGCGAGTTAGGGAGCCTTCACATGCTGCAGAATTTTCCGCAACTAAAAATCAGTTCCATTCCCCTGAATGGCGATTTCAGAAATCCATGTGCTTGCTGCCTCATTCAAGTGAATGGAACAAATTTTCAGTTGCGGAAAATTCTGCAACAAAATCTGTCTGCAGCGGGTGAAGGCACCCTTAAGCGTTAGGGAGGTGCAGATAGAGTTTAGCTAGTAAATACACTACATTCATCCGTCCACATCCGTTGCTCCGTTCTGTGGCCCCGCAAAAAAAAAAAAGTAGAACGTCTACAAAATGGACAATAGGCAATTCTATAATGTGCAGTCCGTTCCGTAAACTAAGGAACGCACACGGGTGGCATCTGTGTTTTGCGGATCCGCAGTTTGCGGTTGTGTGCATGTAGCCTAAACCACATACTCTGTTTCAGTCCTTTGTTTTTGGGAGCAGAGCACTTTTTGCCTCTCCCAATCCTCCTCATAGCTTCATGGGCTGCTGTGTATGCAAAATCGTAGCAGCCAGCCTACTGGCCCGCTCCTGAACTATGCATTTGCTTTACTGTTTTCTGCTATTGGCAAAAAAAATTGCGCAACTGGTGTGGAAAGAGTCAGAAAACTGGCGTGGGGATAATGATAAATTCCCCCCCATGTTTATGGTTTCCTTGGCAATTGCTGTTCTTTTCTACCTCTTGACCACCGTAGTGCTCACTTAACCTTACAGTAAATGTATACATAATGTCCACACAGGACAGGTATCGTGTGGATTTTGCCGCCCCGGTGGTCACAACCTATTGTGACATGGTTTGCTCACTTGTATTACTCCTCATGTAACCATCTGTAAAGGGGTATTCCAGTTGTAACAACTTATATGATACGGGATAACTATTAGATTGAGGATAACCTGTTACAGCCAGAGTACCCCTTAAAGACTTTTCTGGTATACTGGAACGCACTACACCAACACATCAGATGCTTCTCTACCTTCGAAAGCAACCTGAAAACTCCCCTCTTGAGAAAAGCCTACGATGTCCCTGCTGCGGGTGTAATGCCATCTGAGCAGCTTCTTGCCCCTGTCCTTGTAGACTGTAAGCCCTTGCAGGTAGGGTTCTCTCCCTCTCTACCATTCTGTCACTGAGTTCGTTCTTATACTTTTCATTTTTCATTATTTTTTTCCCAGGTTCTGGCTATTGATGGCCTTTCCTTAGGCTGAGCCTTTAATATCAGATTGATGGGAGTCCAACTCTCGGCTCCCCTGCTGGAGGTGCTGCAGTGCCTCTTTCTTTAAGTGGAGCCATCTTCCTGTGTGTATTTAGTGGCTCACGCAAGTACCATGGCCCATTTAAACAGCCAGTTGGATTGGGGTCCACGAGCTGGATGTCCTACTGATCTGATATTGATGACCTGTCCTATCTGAGTATCTGCTCTGTACACTGGCCTTGCCTATGAGAGGAGCCAAAGTGGTCTTGTCCACTGTTGCCCTTTGCAGCTGTTGTAGCCTGCACTTTACGTCAGTCTAGACATGGACCACCTCTATCCTGCTGCCCAGCTGGCATATAATGTTGCATAATGAGGGATATTGTAGATTTATGTACATGCTAGTGAAACCTCTCCAAAACCACAATGCATTCAATAAAATGGATAGATCTCTTATTAATATGCGTATCAGTAAATTCTTCGAAGTGGTGACAGATTTGAAATGTCATATTTATTTCTTCCCTGTCTATGTCCATGCCCAATACAATACACGTAGCCATATGTTTTATTATGATGATTAAGCACACCAAGGGAAATGTGGGCCATTATATTTTCTTTCCTATTAGTTTCTTTCCACTTGAGTTATTACAATCCATATCTGATCTGTTCCCCACCCATAATTCTGCTCGCTTGTGCCCACTTTTTGTTGACCTTGGGGTAGTTTTAGGACAAATGTTCACACTTGGCTAAGGCTACTTTCACATTAGCGGCAGGCTGTTCCAGATCAAAGTCTACATGAGTATGGTGTCCATCCATCAGAAATGCCGTGCTTGTTTATGGAGCAGATTTACCCTGTGTGAACAAAGCATTAAAGGGGTTGTGTCACGAAACACATTCTACATTTTTCAAATCAGTACCTGGATCTGAATAATTGTATGCAATTAAAAAGTTAGTATAGCCAGTGAGTTATTCAATAAAATGTATCTGTATAGCGCCACCTGCTGGTTGTTATTTTCCCTATTGTTTTGTCTCTTACTGAGCTAGTTGGAACGTGCTCAGTTTACACCTTCAACTGCTGCCAGCCATATGTTCTGTTAGAAGCTTGGTAGTTGGTTAAAGGAAGAGAGCTGCCACAGAAAGGACACCTCCCCTGAGCTGCCACAGAAAGGACACCTCCCCTGAGCTGCCACAGAAAGGACACCTCCCCTGAGCTGCCACAGAAAGGACACCTCCCCTGAGCTGCCACAGAAAGGACACCTCCCCTGAGCTGCCACAGAAAGGACACCTCCCCTGAGCTGCCACAGAAAGGACACCTCCCCTGAGCTGCCACAGAAAGGACACCTCCCCTGAGCTGCCACAGAAAGGACACCTCCCCTGAGCTGCCACAGAAAGGACACCTCCCCTGAGCTGCCACAGAAAGGACACCTCCCCTGAGCTGCCAGCTTGATATAAATCTCGCAGAGCAATGGTTTTGGAGATCTCAAGACCCATGTGAGGTCCAGGGCTGGTTCTAGTCTTGTTAGAAGGCTATTGTCATGTACTATATGATGGATGTCTGATTTTCATTTTTTAAATCGGTCATTTCATAACCCCTTTATAGGGGCAATCAGTAAATAAGTTATCCCCGTCTCCTCGCCGTTAATGATCTCATTTCCAGTGGACAGAAGCTAACTTTTTAGTTACTAGGACACCCCTTTAATGTACCCTTTCAATCAAACAGATTTAGTGATTTAACATGGCTCCCGGCTGTCCTTTTTATCAAGGACTTTCCTGAGAACCTGGTTCTGAAATTATTCAAATTTTAAGTTTCTCCGTGTGATTTGGATCACTCCTGGTCCAGGTGTCAATGTACTGCAGTTTGGGATTCAACGTCTGGGAGGGTTTGGATTACTGGTGTTAGTCCTGTAAATTCTCTGATGATCATTGTAAGGCTGCGTTCACACAGGCGAGATTTCCGCGCGGGTGCAATGCGGTAGGTGAACGCATTGCACCCGCACTGAATCTGGACCCATTCATTTCTATGGGGCTGTTCAGATGAGCGATGATTTTCACGCATGGTTGCTAGGTGACAGTCTATAAACTGTATTACTTTCCCTTATAACATGGTTATAAGGGAAAATAATAGCATTCTGAATACAGAATGCATAGTACAATAGGGCTGGAGGGGTTTAAAAAAATAAACTCATTAACTCACCTTCTCCTCTTGATCTCGAAGTTCCCGGTCTCTTCTTTACTTGAGTTGTGGGCTAAAGGACCTTTGAGTTGAGTTTACTGATGAGTTGTGGGCTAAAGGACCTTTGGTGACGTCAGATCTCATGCTCCAATCACATGGTACATCACCACGGTGATGGACCATGTGATTGGAGCATGAGATCTGACGTCACCAAAGGTCCTTTAGCCCACAACTCAAGTAAAGAAGAGACCGGGAACTTCGAGATCAAGAGGAGAAGGTGAGTTAATGAGTTTATTTTTTTAAACCCCTCCAGCCCTATTGTACTATGCATTCTGTATTCAGAATGCTATTATTTTCCCTTATAACCATGTTATAAGGGAAAGTAATACAATCTACACTACAACTAACCCAAACCTGAACTTCTGTGAAGAAGTTCGGGTCTGGGTACCAGTGTCGGTTTTTTATCACGCGCGTGCAAAAAACATTGCACCCGCGAGATAAAAACTGAACATCGGAACGCAATTGCAGTCAAAACTGACTGCAATTGCATTCCTACTCGCGCGGTTTTGCCGCAACACACCGGGACGCATCCGGACCTAATCCGGACACGCTCGTGTGAACCCAGCCTAACAGTTTTCGGGACTTTCGGTTCCTATACATTAAGCACTTTGTGCCATTTTCATTTGTTCCATGACTTGCTTCTAATTTGTACCTATTCTGTATTTTTCTCCGCAGGTTTGAGTGGAAATCTGGCAGACCTTGAAAGGAGGCAAGAAGTATTTGGAAAGAATATTATACCTCCTAAAAAGCCAAAAACATTTCTTCAGTTAGTATGGGAAGCACTACAGGATGTAACGTTAATTATATTAGAAATAGCAGCCATAATCTCTCTAGTCCTTTCTTTTTACCGTCCCCCTGGTTCGGATAATGAATGTGAGTATTAATGAAACGGTGGCACTGGATTGTTGTAATGTTCTCAGTGGTGGGTCCATCGTAAAATGAAATTACAGTATCTGGTGAAAGAGATAAATCTGCTAGAACTAGTGCTAGAAGTTCAAGGAGTTTTTTTCTTGAGGATTTTTAATCTTCTCATGCAATCGGTATACATTTCAATATCCAAGTGTCTTATTTCATTAGTGATGTGTATATTCATTTTTTATGAAATTATAATGAAATTTAGTATAAATAACTTGGCTGCATTATTCTATAGTATTAGTGACCAACTTGTAGCCTATAGTATTAGTGACCAACCTCAGAGATGAGGTATAATGGAAAGATTTTCCTCCTGTTCTGTGTTTTTGATCCGAACCTGGTTTTGGCTCACTAAGGGCTCATTCACACGAACATGTGCTGCCCGTTGCCGTATTGCGGACCGCATTTGCAATACACGGGCACCGTTCCATGTGCATTCCGCATCACTGATGCGGACCCGTTCTCTTCAATGGGTCCAAAAATCCCGAGATGCGGAACGGAAGCACGGAACGGAACACTACTGAGGGCTTCCTGGGGTTCCGTTCCATGCCTCCGCACTGCAAAAAAGATAGAACTTGCTCTATCTTTTTGAGGAACGGATGGATCGCGGGCGCATTCAAGTGAATGGGTCCGCGATCCACATGCGGGTGGGCCACGGTTGGTGCCCATGCATTGCGGACCACAATTTGCGGTCCACAGCACGAGCTTCACACGGTCATGGGAACAAGCCCTAACTGATGGAA
This sequence comes from Bufo bufo, assembly GCF_905171765.1. Taxonomy (NCBI): domain Eukaryota; kingdom Metazoa; phylum Chordata; class Amphibia; order Anura; family Bufonidae; genus Bufo; species Bufo bufo. The sequence continues at coordinate 465,602,156 of NC_053389.1, read as the reverse complement.
ATAACTGACCAAATAACTGAAGTGTGAACTAGGCCTAGGTGATAAGGTATGCAGGACGTATATAATGCGGAGTGACTGTTTGAAGAGATTGCAGCACTTGTGTCAGCGCTGCGTCCTCCTCAAAGTTTACCTGCACATCATCCCCCTGGCAGTGGCAGGGTAATTACTGCTTCTTCTCCCATTCAAGGGAACTGAAGAGAGAGGTGTAAAATTACACTGCATCGTCTCTACAAGGGAGATGCATGCAGGTAAGCTCTGAAGAGAGCGCAGTGTTTGCATAAGTGCTGTGACCCCTTCAACCAGCTGATTGGCAGGGGTTTCAGGAGTCAGATCCTCAACGATCCTCTCCTGAGGATAGGTCATCAATATCCTGACACTGAGCAACCCCTTTAAGCAGTTGTCTGAGTTGAAAAGGAGGCAAAAACCACTGAATGTGATTATGTAAAAAGCTATACTTCTCATAGATCTCTCTCCCCCCCCCCACTGTTTCCAGTACTACTGCTCCAGTCTTCCCCAGAGAGATTTGTTTACTTGAGAGATAGAGATATATATATATAGATAGACAGACAGCCATGACGCCTCACCAGCCTCAGAGGTACACGGCACGAGATTGGCTGCAGCGGTCAGGTGGGTCTACGGTTATGTTGGTTATTATAGTTATTTTTCAAACATTGACATTTTGAGACCTTGTCACGCTGAAACAGAAAAAAGGGTGACCATGACAATTTAGTGAACATTAGGCATTGCATATGGTGTGCTTGACCATCTGTGACCCGACAGTCATATGGTTGCTTATGTTATTTCCAGTGGCAGTTTAGAACTGGGTAGTGGAGCTTGCACCCTAAGGCCTCTTTCACACTTACGTTGTTGGGATCCGGCGTGCACTTCCGTTGCCGGAGGTGCCCGCCGGATCCGGAAAAACGCAAGTGTACTGAAAGCATTTGAAGATGGAACCGTCTTCCAAATGCTTTCAGTGTTACTATGGCAGCCAGGACGCTATTAAAGTCCTGGTTGCCATAGTAGGAGCGGGGGAGCGGTATACTTACAGTCCGTGCGGCTCCCGGGGCGCTCCAGAATGACGTCAGAGCGCCCCATGCGCATGGATGACGTGATCCATGTGATCACATGATCCATGCGCTTGGGGCGCCCTGACGTCACTCTGAAGCGCCCCGGGAGCCGCGCGGACGGTATGTATGCTGCTCCCCCGCTCCCCGCTACACTTTACCATGGCTGCCAGGACTTTAGCGTCCCGGCAGCCATGGTAACCACTCTGAAAAAGCTAAATGTCGGCTCCGGCAATGCGCCGAAACGACGTTTAGCTTAAGGCCGGATCCGGATCAATGCCTTCCAATGGGCATTAATTCCGGATCCGGCCTTGCGGCAAGTGTTCCAGATTTTTGGCCGGAGCAAAAAGCGCAGCATGCTGCGGTATTTTCTCCGGCCAAAAAACGTTCCGTTCCGGAACTGAAGACATCCTGATGCATCCTGAACGGATTTCACTCCATTCAGAATGCATTAGGATAATCCTGATCAGGATTCTTCCGGCATAGAGCCCCGACGACGGAACTCTATGCCGGAAGACAAGAACGCAGGTGTGAAAGAGCCCTAAGACAAGTTTTTATATAATTCAGTTTTCTGATGCGCACCGATTATATATAAAAGCTTTATATAAGTGGCATGTTGATAATTTTAAAGGGGTTTTCTGAGACTTTTTACTGATGACCTATCCCTTGGATAGCAAATACTATATTCAGAGCATCTCTTAAATACTACGTAGACTGTAACTGCAATGCATTAGCCCATCCACGACCTCAGATCCACCTTGGTCATCCGATCAGCATACAAACACAAGCTGACGGCAGCACATCCAGAAGTGAACTTTATTCACAGTGGGTCTATGAAAAAATGTGCAATAACGCCAATAAAGTGCAACGTTTCATCTACATAGTAGTCTTTATCAAGCATAACCTGAAGTGAGCTCAAAACAGCTTGTATAGCATTAGAGGAGGTACAATGTATGCTATATAAGCTTTTTTTTAGCTCACTTCAGGTTATGCTTGATAAAGACTACTATGTAGTTGAAACGTTGCACTTTATTGGCGTTATTGCAAATTTTTTCCTGGACCCACTGTCCCTAAAGTTCACTTCTGGATATGCTGCCGTCAGCTTGTGTTTGTATGCTATCCCTTGGATAGGTCATCAGTATCTAATTGGTGGGGGTCGGACTCCTGGGAACCCCGCTGATCAGCTGATTGAGAAGGAGCTGGCACTCCTGTGAGCTCAGTGGTCTTCTCTCTGTTTTTCCTAGGCCAGTGACGATCCGTTCATGTGTCACGTGGCCTAGGAGCAGATCAGCCCCATTCAAGTGAATTGGGCTGGGTGCAATACCAAGCACGGCCGCTATACAATGTACGGCACTGAGCTTGGTATTCTGCGAGAAGGCTACGGTGCTCCCAGGAACACTGGTGCCTTCTCAAACAGCTGATCAGCGGGGATCCCAGATATCCCACATGTGTGCGTGAAATTGCTGAGCCTGTTCTTTAGGAGGGCTGACCACATTACTGTAGACAGATTGAGTGAACCCCTTTTTCTGTTTCAGTGTGTGGAGCATCCACTGGTGCTATAGAGGAGGAAGAAGGTGAAGCAGGTTGGATTGAAGGAGTTGCGATCCTTGTGTCCGTTGTATGTGTGGTGGTGGTAACTGCTTTCAATGACTGGAGTAAAGAAAAACAGTTCAGAGGACTGCAAAACCGAATTGAACAAGAGCAGAAATTTACAGTCCTGCGGGGAGGTCAAGTTATCCAAATCCCAGTGGCTGATATAGTCGTTGGAGACATTGCACAAATCAAATATGGTAAGTGCACATATTGCATTGACTCGTGATGTGACCTGTTCCGTGTCCTAGGTTTCATTTATGTACTGTACTCTAGGTGATCTGTTGCCTGCTGATGGAGTTCTTATTCAGGGGAATGATCTTAAGATTGATGAGAGTTCGTTAACTGGAGAATCTGATCATGTTAAGAAGACACTGGAGAAGGACCTTCTGCTGCTTTCTGGTAGGTTACCCATTCTCCCTTTTTCTTTTATTATATAGGAGCCCTAAGATAGCCTCTTTCTATGAAGCTCATTTGCTTTATGTATGTGTCTCAGTAAGACAGTTTTTTTATAGTTTGGTTTTGCCAAGTACACACTTTCCCATGACCGCCATAGGATAACCTATTTATACTCTCCTAATCTTGTACTTGCCTTCAGCTTGGATTGCAGATTGTGCAAAAATCACACTCAGTCCACACGCAGATACACTCTGCCACCAGTTATTGATTAGTGATAGGTCCTAACACACACACCACTTTCCAGCCGTCAAAGGGTTTAATGCTATGAAAGGCTAAGGATTCTTTTTGAGCATACAAGGACCAAACTTATTAAGGCTACTTTCACACTTGCGGCAGTGTGATCCGGCGGGCAGTTCCGTCGTCGGAAGTGCCCGCTAGATCTGCCGATTTTGATGTGACTGAAAGCATTTGTGAGACGGATCCAAAGGCGGATTCGTCTCGCAAATGCATTGCAAAAACGGATCCGTCTCTCCGCTTGGCATGCGGACAGACGGATCAGTCTTGTATTTTTTTTCACATTTTTACATTCCGGTATTTTGAATGCCGGATCCGGCACTAATACATTCCTATGGGATAAAATGCTACGGTTTTCTCTTTTGCCTGATCAGTCAAAACTACTGAACTGAAGACATCCTGATGATCCTGAACGGATTACTATCCATTCAGAATGCATGGGGATATGCCTGACCAGTTCTTTTCCGGTATAGAGCCCCTGTGACGGAACTCTATGCCGGAAAAGAAAAACGCTAGTGTGAAAGTACTCTAAACTGTCAAGCTGTAATAGAAACGGTGCAGTGCTTCTTGATTCTTGATGGGGAAAAAATAAGATGACAGTCATAGAGAAGAAGAAAAAAAGTTATCAAATGGAAGAAATTACAGGAAGATAACACCTACAAGGGTCTCTTCTGCTCCTTAAAGAACAAGGAAACTGGAAAAGGGTTGCATGGTTCAGGCTTAAGGCTCATGCACACGAATGTATTTTTCTTCAGTTTATTTTTTATTTTTTACAGGTCCGTTTACAGAACCATTCATTTCAATGGGGCTTAAAAAAAATGTAAAGGACTGTGTGCATTCCGTGGCCGCATGTCCTATTCTTGTCTGTTTTGTGGACAGACAGGATCCGCAAAAAAAAATTTATGCAATACGGATGTCATCTTTTTATTTTTTATTTTTTTTAAAAAATTTTAACATGTGTGCATGAGCCCTTAAACTGAGCATTAGCCCTATAAGTGATGAGACCTACACTAGCAGATCAGAAGCCATGTATCAATCACATTCTGAGGTCTGTTTAAAGGGTAAAATGACATTCACTAGATCTGCTCTGTTAGGGCATCTTATTTGTACCTTGTTTTAAACTATTTAAAAATACTGATGATAAACTCCACGGTAGCTGTATACCTTTAGGTAAATTTTGGCTGAACCACTTTTTTAGTGTGTATAGTGTCCTCATATCTCCCTTTCCCCCAAGGCAGATGACATTGTAAAGTAAGATTGGGCATGCTGGAATTCAACAGCACCTTGTTCCTCTCCTCCTATTAAGAGTACTTTCACACTAGCGTTTTTCTTTTCCGGCATAGAGTTCCGTCCTAGGGGATCAATACCTGGAAAAAAACTGATCAGTTTTATCCTAATGCATTCTGAATAGAGAGCAATCCGTCCAAAATTACAGAACACATGCCGCATCCGGCCCTAAGTGTTTTGGAAAAACGGATCCGGCTTTGTCGTCTGCGCATGCACAGACCTTTAAAAATGTGAAAAAGATAAATATCAGATCAGTCTTTCTGGATGACAACCGGAGAGACGAATCGGGTATTGCAATACATTTGTGAGACAGATCCGGATCAGTCTACAAATGGTAACCATTTGCATACAGATTGCCAGATCTGCCTGCCGGAATCCAGCGACGCTAGTATGAAAGAAACCTAAAAATATGTTAGAATAGCCCCCCCCCCCCGCCCCCCCCCCCTCCTTTTGTGAGTTACGGACTTGCAGCCCATTTATTTATTTTATGCACTTTTATAGCGCTTTACAGACATTGGCATCAGCTGTCCCCAATGGGGCTCACAATCTAAGTTCCCTATCAGTATGGCTTCCCTTTCTAAACATTCCCACCAGGTTTCAAAATAAATATTGATTTTTTTTGGGGGATATTTGAAGTAAAAAGGTAACTAAATATTCAGCTGCGTTATGTAAATGATTGAGATACAAAAATATGATGGGTACTCTCAACTAAGGCTTATGAAATAGTGTGGTCTCTCCTTTAACTCCTTAGTGACCACCCATTCATGTTTTTACAGCAGTCACTAAGGGGCCTTGCAGCCCTGCTCTAACAGCCCGGATCGGGCTGTTTAACACTTTACATGCCGCAGGCAATGGCGCCCACTGCCTGTAAAGTGCTGACTAGGGTTGTTTCGGGTATCGAATTTTCTATACCCAATCAATACTTTTGTCTGGTATCGACCTCTATACTGGAATTTGCCTTTTTTCGATACTAGACTTCGCTATTGCGCAGTCTAGTATCAGAGAACATGGAGCGCGCTGCTCTTAGCTCGCTCAGTGTTCTCCTCAGCAGCACAGGGGAAAAGGAAGCACACTCTCCCCCCTGTGCTGCTCCCACCAATGAGGAGAGGGGCGGGCACACTGCGCCACCAATGAAAGTAAACGTTTAATACAAATCCAGGAGGCGGGTGCCGGCGGGCAGCTGCGATCAGCGGCAGTTAACCCCTGAGGTGCCACACCCACCTCCTGTATTAAATGTTAAAAAAAATAAAATTCCGCGTGGTATTGAGTATCGCAATACTTTATGGTATTGAAACCGAATCAAAATTTTGGTATCGAAACAACCCTAGTGCTGACAGAGGGAGCGGACTCCCTCTGTCTCCCATCGGCACTCTGCAAATGTGATCGCGGGGTGTCGATATGTGTGGAGGCTGCCTGGGGTCTGATGTAGGCCCCAGACCAGCCTTCAGTAATTTCCAGCAGGCTGCACAGTCTGCTGGTCAATGTTGGAATAGCATTGCCATTAAAATGCAATGTACTATAGGAATAGTGCATTGCATTTTAAAAGCAATCAAAAAGCTGTCTGTTATAGTCCCCTTGTGGGACTAATAAGTGGTTAAAAAAAACTCTTTTTTTTCATTATTCAATAAATAAAATCCCATAAAAAATGTACGCTTTTTTTCCCCCATTGAAAAAACGCTTTTTAATGAAATTTAAAAAAAAAAAAATCTTCTCCATATGTTTGGTATTGCCGTGTCCATAACAACCCGTACTACATAAATATCATGTAAATTATCCCCTACGGTGAACGCCGTAAAAAATTAAAATAAAAGACAGAATTGCTAATTTATTCTTAGTTGCCACCGAAAAAACTTAACAAGCGATCAAAAAGCGCCATTTACTCCACAATGATACCAATGAAAAATACAAGTCGTCCTGCAATAATCAAGCCCTTACACAACTCCATAGAAAGAAAAAAAAAAAAGTTATGGGTCTTAAAAAGCGGCAATGCAAAAAGTTTTTTTTTCTTTAAAAAAAAAGGGGGTGGGGTTTATTGCAAAAAAGTAGTAAAATTTAAAAAAAATAACTATGTATTTGGTATCACTGTAATCGTACTGACCCAGAGAATAAAGATGTTTTTTATTCCGAAATATGAACGCCGTAAAATTTAGAACGTAAAAACGCAGTGGCAGTATTGCTTTTTTTCCCATCTCCTTCCCAGAAAGAGTTAATAAAAGTTAATCAGAAAGTTGTGTGTACCCCAAAATGGCACAATTTAAAAACTACAACTTGTTTGCAAAAAAAATCAAAAAAAAAATCATAAAGCTATATAGACTGAAAAATAGTTATAGCTCTTGGAACGCGACAATGAAAAAGAAAGAAAAATGCTTGGTCAGTGAAGCCCAAAACAGGCTTGTCACTAAGGGGTTAATAGTCTGTCTGGTGACAAATTCTGTTTGAGGCCAAGTCAGGAAGACATCGTTAAGGATTTAGAGCACGGTTCAGACTTTAGACTTTCAGCAAAATCCCCAGTGGAAAATATCTGCTATGTCTTTGTTTAGCCTGCCTCTTCATGTAGAATATCCAACCCTGGGTTAGAACAGTGTGTGCCCATAAACCGCTGTTGCGAGCCCTACAAAACAAGAACATTTATGGTTAGTCAAGTTGAAGGAAAGGATTTAGTCAGGTAGTCAGTCCTGTTTCTCCGACCATTGTGTATGAAAGGGTCAGTGGTGCCATGTGCCGTTAGGCCAGATGTTTTCCCCTTCATCCACCCAGTACTGAGCAGGTAGGAAGCGCTTAGGTTTTCTGCCCAGATGTGATCATGAATGTGTGGCAATGTTAAACACGTATGAACAGATAAGATGAGGCTGCTGTACGTATGGCTTAAAGCCATCTTTGTTTTGACAGCTTTTTTTCTGTTTTAAAGGTACTCATGTTATGGAAGGATCGGGAAAAATGGTTGTTACTGCAATTGGAGCGAATTCTCAAACTGGAATTATATTCACTTTACTTGGAGCTGGAGAAAATGAAGAAGAGAAAGAAAAGAAGGAAAAGAAAAGTATGTTGCATCAACCTGACATTGTTGGTTGTGATGTGCACCTAGCTCATTAACCCCTGAGCAGTGCTCAATTACGTAACCCCATGGCATGCACAAGTACCCTTTTAATGTTCACATGCTTTTATCTATAGCACTACCTTATTAAGGGCCCCTACACATGATCTGGCATTTTTGTTCCTTAAAAAATGTCATAGAAAGTGCTTACATTTTATGGCTTTTCTATCTGTTTTTTTTTTTTTTTTTCTCACCGAAAATTTGGATGGACACAGATGTAAGCACAGCTTTAAATATATCAAAACACCAGACAAAAACATCAAAGTCTTCAACAGGCAGCTTTTTATATGAACCTAGATACCCCCAAAAAGCTGGCTAAAAGGCTATTGTCCTGCATTTCATATTTCCTGTGCTGGTAATTTTACAGCAAAACACACCATTAAAAACCTCTGTGCAAACATACCATAAAAGGTTTTATCTCACAAATTATAGAAAACATATCTGGGGTAATCCTTGCCATTACTTTTAACTATATTTTGTAAAAAAACAAAATGCTCCCAGTGTAAATTTCACCTTTATCTTCTTTACTCACCAGTCTGCAGCTCTGATCACTTCATTTTCTGTAGGTGGGCAGCAGCTTGTCCCATGTGATAGTCCTTTGGTGATCTCCCCAGAGTGCAGTGCAGTCAGCTCTTGCTTACGCTCCCCAATTTCGAAGCTCTCTGGTCTTGCACAGTCCGAGCAGTTCTACTAGTAAATAGTACCCACTCCCCCGATTTCTTTCTCCACTGTACAGGGTGGGCCATTTATATAGATACACCTTAATAAAATGGGAATGGTTGGTGATATTAACTTCCTGTTTGTGGCACATTAGTATATGTGAGGGGGGAAACTTTTCAAGATGGGTGGTGACCATGGCGGCCATTTTGAAGTCGGCCATTTTGAATCCAACTTTTGTTTTTTCAATAGGAAAAGGGTCATGTGACACATCAAACTTATTGGGAATTTCACAAGAAAAGCAATGATGTGCTTGGTTTTAACGTAACTTTATTCTTTCATGAGTTATTTACAAGTTTCTGACCACTTATAAAATGTGTTCAATGTGCTGCCCATTGTGTTGGATTGTCAATGCAACCCTCTTCTCCCACTCTTCACACACTGATAGCAACACCGCAGGAGAAATGCTAGCACAGGCTTCCAGTATCCATAGTTTTAGGTGCTGCACATCTCGTATCATCTGAAGGCAATTGTCTGTGCTGTGAAGATACGAGATGTGCAGCATCTGAAACTACGGATACTGGAAGCCTGTGCTAGCATTTCTCCTGCGATGTTGCTATCAGTGTGGGAGAAGAGGGTTGCATTGACAATCCAACACAATGGGCAGCACATTGAACACATTTTATAAGTGGTCAGAAACTTGTAAATAACTCATGAAAGAATAAAGTTACATTAAAACCAAGCACACCATTTTTTCTTGTGAAATTCCCAATAAGTTTGATGTGTCACATGACCCTCTTCCTATTGAAAAAACAAAAGTTGGATTCAAAATGGCCACCATGGTCACCACCCATCTTGAAAAGTTTCCCCCCTCACACATTCTAATGTGCCACAAACAGGAAGTTAATATCACCAACCATTCCCATTTTATTAAGGTGTATCCATATAAATGGCCCACCCTGTGTAATGAGAGAGCTATATATTTCTATACATTTAGAAAGGAGTGAAGGAAATGTGTCTGGGCCGCTTCACCTGCTTCATTATGTGATCACTAGACCAGCACTTAGAGGAGGAAGGAAAGCTACTGCATATGTCGGTCCGACACTGAATGCAGGGGTAGCTGGATGAATTTTGGCCACAGGAGAAACTGCAGGGGGCGCTACCAGAGCTGAAAATGTAACATACATAAAAACCTAACAATATTTTTATTGTGTGTATGTTTCAATACTAAATTTGACATGTCCTATTCACTGCATAGTAATACTTTTCATGGGATAACCCCTTGATATTGCGCTTTACTGTGGATAGACGCAAAAAGATGTCAGTGCATCTCTCAGAACTGGGTTGGTGGAGTCTGTTGTAAAATGTGACCTGTTTTCTGCCATCGATATTATTTAAAAATGTGTATTTTTAGCAAATACTACTTTAAAATAGGAAACTTCATTACGGAAGATGACATTTGTACATGTTCATGCCGTGGGACTCCCACCAATGACTAGTATGAAGGACATAGAAATCTAAGATCTTATGGCCGGCTAATTATACTTTTTCCTGCTCAAAGGACACCTATAATTTTTATATTAAACTTTTGACATATCAAATGCTTTGATTGGTGGAGGTCTCAGCACTCAGACTCCTGGCGATCAAAAATGTTGATGTTTTTCTGACAATTGAAAAGTTTTCTGAAAACTCACTGACTTCATAACTTCAAGCTTATGCCAATAGGGGTTGTAGTTTTTAGTACTTACAAAGTTACAGTGCAGGTCTCTAGTACTTCAGTCTGCACCCACTGATGGCAGAGATTTGTTTTAATTGAAGAGTTTTCTCCATATATAAAACCTCTCCACAGGATACAATGCATCTGGAAAGTCTTCAGAAAAATAAAGTTTTCCCCCCATCATTCTTGATGACAAAGTGAAATCAGGATGTTAGAAATCATTGCTAACTTTTTTATTTATTTATTTTTTAACTCGTTTTATTAAAAGATGTTTATCACAAGCAGGATGCACACATAACATTGCATCAACCCACGCAGGGGTCAAACGTTTGAAAAGCAAGTTAGACAGAATTACATTGGACAAAATTGCAAATATGCCATGAGCCCCAGGTTGGGGGGGGGGTAATGAATTGGGTGGTGAATAGCCAGCACATAGTACAACATCAGACACAATAGCGCATAATTTACATCACCTGTCACATACATGTGCGAAGAGTGTAAAGTGATCAGAGAGGCACACCAGTCACCCCACACTCTATCGAATTTCTGAGGGCACCCTCTGTGCTTGTAGACAACCTTCTCCATAGAGATCGCGTGGTTCACCAGGGAGATCCACTGTCCCTTAGAGGGAGGGGAATCACCCATCCACCTCAAGGCAATTGCCTTTCTGGCAAGGAATAAAGTTTTAAATTATAAAGATTCTATGGTAATGGAACCATGACTCCTCATCCACAACCCCCAGTATACACATCTTGGGACAGAGAGGTAGTTCCTCTGGGACCATGGTAGCAAGGACTGCCAGCACTGCGACCCAGAATTGGCGAATAATTTCGCAATCCAAAATCATATGCCAGAAGTTTGCTCCTTCTATATTACATCGATGACACCTATTGTGAGCAAGTCTTCCCATCTTTTGAAGTCTAGTGGGAGTAAGGTAGCTGCGATGAAGAATGAAAAGTTGAATCAATTTGTTGTTTATGGAGGGTGATACTTTGGTTGGAACTGCCAAAGCCTCCTCCCAGTCTTCAGGAGATAGAGAAGGAATCAACTGCCTCCATTTATCCTCAACTGTCAGCGGAGCAGCCGTCATGCGGCAATTAAGTAGGTGAGTGTATAATGCTGACACCATGCCTCTCGGACCCTGCGATTTCAAAACACCAACGACTGGGTACTTAGACATGTCTCTGCATCTCCCCGGAAATTGGGCCTGTAGTGCATGTCTCAGCTAGAGGTATCTGAAGAAGAGAGTGCGAGGCACAAGAAATTTGTCTTGTATCTGCTGAAATGAACAGAGTTGAGCACACTCATATATATCTCCCAATGTCAAAACGCTGTGCCGTCTCCACTCAGACACACCCTCCAGGTGAGGGAACATGAGATTGTCCCAGATGGGAACCTCATTGGGAAGATCATTATAAACATTAAGCTTAGAGGCCTGCCATATCTGGTGGGCCAGCTTGTGGATTGGAAGGAGCCCCCTGCGCAGATGGGCAGAACCCTCCAGTACAGGCCACAGCGTGGACACCCGTATGTGTTGATGAAGATAAAGTTCGGAATTGGGCATTAAAGCATCAGTGACCCAACTCTTAAGGAATCTCAGTTGGCTCGCTATGAAATACAGAAAGAAATCTGGGAGGGAGGCGCCCCCCTGCAGCTTTGATCTCTGCAGGACCGCCATTGAAAGTTTCCTCCTAGATTTGCCCCACACAAATGAAGTGACTAACGCATGGATACGTTTGAAGAAACCCCGGGGGATCGGTGTGCAAGCGTGGGACAGTAGATATAGGCCTTTCGGCAATAGGACTATCTTCACCAAGTTCAGCCTTCCCATGATGGACAGAGGGAGAGCCTCCCAAGCTTTAAACTTCTCCATAAACAGAGATTCCAAGGGTTCAATATTCAGGGTGTAGGGAAGGTGCGGCTCTCTGGTAATTACTCCCAGATATTTAAAACTATCTACTACGGGCAGATTATAATGACGCTCGGGCCAATAGTGCAGCCATAGGGGCATGATG